>NC_056737.1:1110207630-1110382630 GCF_019279795.1 Protopterus annectens | reverse complement strand
GTCCTGTTGCCTTTGCATTTAGAACTCCTACCGAAACTAAGATGCATTATGCTCAAATTGAGAAGGAACTTTTGGCAATTGTGTTTGCATGTTCAAAGTTCCATGATTATATTTATGGCCGAGCTATTCAGATAGAAACTGACCATCAACCCCTAGTCATTATTTTAAAGAAGCCTATGCATTCCACTCCAGCAAGAGTACAAAGAGTGATTCTCAGATTGCAAAAGCATAATTTCAAGATGGTCTTTACAAAGGCAAACCTCTTTATCTGGCTGATACCTTATGTATATCGCCCAGAAGTACCACAGAACAGCTTGATGTAGAGAATTTTGATTTTGATGTCATGGACATGCATAATTTTGTCTACCACAAGATTTGATAAGCTAAGAGATCATACAAAGACTGATGCAGTTTTGAAGAGGTCAACCACTTCATCGATGTAGGATGGCCGTCAAAGCAATCATGTGCACCGCTAGAAATACAACCGTACTGTCCATACAGAGATGAGATGAGATGCTGATGGAAGATGGTATCATTTTAGAGGTCCAAAAGTTGTCCCTACTTCCTTATTAAGTGAATACGTTCAGATTTTATGTTGTAGCCACCCAGCTTCTGATTTCACCAAAAGAATGACGAGAGGGCTGGTATTTTGCCCTTCTCAAGTAAAATACCTTGATAAAGTGTTTTCTTCTTGTTCAGTGTGCAACAGTACTAAGCCACATTTGCAAAAAGAGCCACTTCATTTAAGCCAAATTCCTGAACTACCTTGGTCAACAGTAGCAACTGACATGTTTGCGTGGAACAGTCAACATTACTTAGTGTCGTAGACTCTTAGTCAAACTGGTTTGAGATCGATTTGCTACCTAACCTAACATCCAGTGCCTTTATTACTAGGGTGAAACATTTCTCAGTCTATGGTAGTCCACAAAGTTTTTTCTGACTACAGTTCTCAGTTTACCAGTCAGTTGTTTCAGAGATTTGCAAAAGAGTGGAACTTTAGCCATGTTACTAACAGTCCTGAATATCCACAGTCAAGCTGCCTTGCTGAACATGCAGTACAGAGTGTAAAGCAATTATTAGAGAGGTCAAAGCTTGATAATACTGATATCTTCTGAATTTACTCAATCTCGGAAACATACCCCATGACAATCTGCTTGGCTTGCCTGATCACAGACTTCTATCTAGGCAAACCAGAACAACCTTGCCTATCAGTTCTAGTTTGTTGGTGCCTAATGCTAAAAACAACAGAGCAATCAAAGCCCAACTTTTTAAGACGTATTCTTCTCAGAAGTCTAGCTATGATAAAAACTAGCAGATTTCTTTGCGTTTAAAAGTAGGAGAGACAGTGAAGATGCAAATGGTGAAAGGCTTTAATCGAAATGGTCAATTGAGAGGTATATAGAGCCAAGATCCTACTTAGTGTTATCTGAGGGTATAGAGTACAGGAGAAACTGCCAACATCTTCCTGCATCAGTAATGATATTGCAGCATCATACCTGTGATACAGGCTCTAGATCTCAGAGCAACCCTGATAATGTTCGTACCGAACATGTCACAGTATCCATTCTCACCCCTGATGATGTCCCAGTTGTCCCTCAAAGTTACATAATCAGATTGTATTTACAGACCTAGTGTAAAATGCACAGCAACCTGTATGTGATTATTTTTGTGTGTCTGATTTTGTATGATTGCATGGCAGATAATCAATTCTATTTAATTGCATGTCAAAAGATCATTTCTGTAAATTGCATGTCATTGAATACTGTCATTTCATATAAGGACTATTTCTCAAAGAGGGAGGATGTAGATCAGTGTGCGTATGTGCCTTTAAGAAGCATTGCCAGATGTAGCATGTGCATATACATACTGAACCCATGCAGGCAGCAGTGCCATTTTGAGAGAACAGCCATAGTGTTAACATGTATGAGTGTGGTAGTCAGTCTGTATATAAGTGTATTTAAGTTTAAGTTACAAAGCCTCATTTCTGATGTGTTTGTGAGTAATAAAGCTGCTTGAACTCAACCCACGAATGTTGGTTTGTTTTATCCTGACCAGACAAGCGACAACCCCCCAAGACAAAAACCCTTACTCGAGTATGTTTCCTGTAAATGCCTTAAGCCCTGCATACCAATTCATTGTGAAGGTAGGGTTATTCAGTAATATTTACAGCTATAGGTCATTTTTCTGAAGCCATATTCACTGTATTTTGCAAAATAGCATTGTTAACAGAAAACGTTATTACACTACAGAGTGAAACTATATTGTGGGGGCAGAGCACCCCACTAGTCGTACAGGTGTCTGTGCTCCTTGCAGGCCCATGAAACAACATAATTAACTCCAGTATCTCTGCATCTTAATGTGGTAAAAACAACATTATCCACATTGTGACAGTTACATTTTACTTGTGTAGACAAACCATATGGACACAAGAAAACTTGTTTTTATACACTTTGGTCAATGGAATGTATAGTTAGCCAAAGTGAGAGTGAATTTTGTTTCAGCAAGGTGACCAACTGCCATTTGCTCTTTTAAATGCCATATCGCAAGACTGATTAAGAATATCGCCTGCTGAGAAATTCCAAAGCTCTGTTTTCCTTCTAATATAGAAAATTAGCTTCAGAGGTATAATTTCACTAAAGGGAATGACATTCATTAGTAAAATGGTGCCTTTTGCCGTGAGAAGTGTCTTGGTTAGTCAGTTGCAGTATACTGAAAGTCCTAGTAATAACATCAAACGTACCAGCCAAGGAAAGCCATCGAATTCTAATTCAGCAGAATATTAAGGTACCAAGTGTTCAAACTGAAATGATTCACGGGAGCAAAAAAGACCTCCCTTGAACCCACCTACAAGTTATATCTGTTCAGTTTTGCTGCTAAATAGCACTGTTAACATATACAGAATGCTAAATCACAGTTGTCAAATGGATTTATTTTAGACCTTGCTTCAAAGCAAGCTAGCTAGACCAGAAAAAAATGTTTATTCTTTTATGAGAATTATTTTATATTTTGTACTTTTGTCGTGCCGTGTTTGTGATCAGTGACTCCTTGCAACCCTGTGTTTTATGTTTTATGTTATATTTTGTACTTTCCTTTTGATTAAGCTAGGCCAGAAAACATATTTGTTTTATGATTCTAAGAATATTCCAGAAGATACTACCTGAGCTGATAGTACTTTGCTTCTTATCTGTTAGCCTTCATAGTCTGCCATTTTAGATGTGCATTAGATTTGCTTTAAATTGCTTTGCATTGATTTTGTCAAACTTCTGATTGTATTCTGGATGATGCAACATCGTGATTTTATGTCTCAGTGTTCGAGATATTTACATGAAACATTGGTAATATATCCTGTTTAATGCATATTTAAATATGTTTTACATAAAATAGTACTATTTTAAATGCCCATAATGCTGCTGCTATACATCATATGACTTCCGTCTTCAGTCAGTTGTGTGCTATATCATTAAAGTGCTCAGATCAATATGTTTGGCTGTTTGTGCATCTTCATTGTATTACCTGTTACAGGTTAGTGGTGATCCAGTAAAGGATCCATAGACATTGCACAGTATGCGGAAGTGGTTTGAGTGAAGACTACTTCCATTTCACATGTTTTGCAAGGTTTTGCTTGTTGGTGCTGCAGGGGAGAAGGCTGGATTCAACCACACTGCCATTATTTGTATATGGCAAATTGATGTAATCTGATTACTTTATAGCAAATGACTACAACATGAAATTTAAAAGCAGAAGTAAAAAATTACATTTTGACAGAATGGTGTTAAGTGTGCATGCCTTTAATCTATCAAAATGAATCCCCCCATGCATGGACAGTATTGTTTCTGTTATAAACTAGAGAAAATTAGAACCTGTAGACTGTCAAGGTCTGAAGAGCTCAATCATAAAGGAAGCTTATCTGATTGTTGAAGAGGCTGTGTCTTTAATTCCAACAGCTATTTTTCAGAGCTTGATGCCAGTAGCCCTGCTGGTATGTTAAGGAATACATAATTCTGAACTACGATATAAATAAAACTTGATCCATATGGTTCAGAATTGTGTATTACTCAACAGACCAGTGAGAAGATATAGACTTGAAAATCCTATGCAGTATTTCTCAAGAACCAGAAGTCTTCCACAGAGTTGCACAAATTATTTAGGGAGTATAAGGTGTTTTAAATATTATTGATGACATCTTGGTTTGTGGCAAAGCCAAGATGGAGCAAGCGTGATACAGTGATCAGAAAGTGTTTTTCTGAAGCTGCCAATAAAGCACCACTCTATCTTCAAAGAACACTGTTCACTTTATGGAATTATAATTTGAAATTTATGAACAAACTGAGAAAAGAGAGACGCATTTCAGATTCATTGAGTAGGGCTGATTTTGAGAGAAACCAAGGAAGAACTGCTGAATAAAATTCCATACCTATTCATATCTGATGAAATCCTGCTATGAAGTATATGGAGAGTGACGTAGAATATGTCAGAGACATGGTTATACCAAAATGGCTAGATGGAACAAGGGCACTACCAGTGAAAGTACAGATGCATGATGTGTAATAGTTATAAGCTGTTCAGATCAAACAGATCTATGAAGCAGCTGATTTTGGAATTGTGAAGTGCAAAGAAAGAGTGCAAAATATATTTGCCCAGAGATTTCTCATTAGTGACATACTCCTAAGAAGTATTACATATGTAATGTACAATACAGAAATGTGATAAAAGAAGCAATACCATACACAATTCCAGAAATGCTGTAGAGCAGACTAGTTTCGTTTAAAGGACTTGAACAGATTTGTATGGATTACTCTTCCAAATATCCAGAAGTGGTTGGAGCGAGAGAGACTTCATCTAAGTTAGTCATCATGTCGGTCAAAACAATATTCTTCAGACATGGGGTTCCTGATGTCCTGACTTCAGATTATGGTCCTCAGTTTGAGAGTCCGTCGTGTCATAGGACTGCATAAGCATGAGAGATGAAACATGTTACTACCAGTCTGAGATATCGTCCGTCTTCAGTGTCGAGTGTAAAGAGTAATTCAAACTGTCAGCATAACAACCATTGATGTCCTTCAAGGATGCATCTGCAGTCCTTACAAATGGGTTGTCCTGTCGTCAGGCAGCCCTTCGGTCGGCCGGATTCCAAAGTCTGGGTCTGGCCTCGGCTGGTGTCGCACTTCACCCGACGTCATAGCTGCAGTTCTTCAGGTATAAAGGCATCAGCCGACGCCATTTTCCTCAGTCTTTCTTGCCGCGTGGCGCCCGAAGCAGAAGCTGTTCGCAAGTGCCGGTCGGTCAGATCCAGGGATTACTACTACCGAATACTACTTCGAAGACTTCTAAAAAGCTAAGTACCCCATTGGGGACTCTTTCTTGCCTCAGCCGATGTCAGAAAAAGTGAATAACTGTTTAACTTGTGGGAAACAAATACCTCATAAAGATTTCCACTCTTACTGCTTACCTTGTTTAGGCCCAGACCACGACGTAGCAGCTTGTTTAGCCTGTGCTTCTTTCAACCGACGAACGCTTAGGCGTCGGTCGGAGTTTGCTGAACAGTTTTTCGGCTCAGATTTTGCGTACATAATGCCGTCGGATCCTCCGACTACTCAAATTGTTAAACGCAAAGAAAAGGACCGACACTCGCGGTCCGCGGTTTCGGCCGAAACCACGGTTAAGCAAACCGCGAGTGTCTCTGTTTCGGCCGAAACCGAGCAAACGGTTCAATCTTCAGCCGAATCCATGACTACTACCGAGGCCCCTTCTACCCTAGTTGAATCGGCCTCTGAAGTTTTACCTACTACTGTGGTTTCACAAGAATTATCGGACACCATCCCTTTGGATGTTTCTACCCCAGCACGTGGTGCTGCTAGGCCTCCTGCAGCCATGTCTATAAAGGCCTTTGCCAGGGCTAAAGCAGCCAAAACTTCTAAGTCTGTGCCTGTTAAGCCCCCCTCTCACAGGCCCAGTTCCAGTTCCCAAATGCTTACTCTGGCAGAGGATCTCATCTCTTTAATAAGGGGTTCCCAGTCTCACCCAGACAGGGCCTCTCAACCTCCAGAAAAGAGACCTAGAGCAGAGCCCCCTGAGCCAGTGTCCTCAGATGACTCTTCTGATGATACAGACAATTCAGACCATCCAGAGGCTCCTTTTTCAACTTATGAAGATTCCGATGCTGAAGAATCAATTCCTTCTGCCTCTCCACCAGAGGAATTTTCCTTTGGGGAAACTTTACATGCCATGAGAGAGCAATTCCAATGGCAGGGACAAGATTTCTCAGATTCAAGAAAAAGGCTTAGGACCTTTTTACACTTACCGCAACATAGGCCTTTAGCTATACCTCCAGTTCTTCCTGTTGTGGATGATGCATTTAATGATGCTTGCACTGCTCCTGATACTTTACCTCCAGCCCCTGCTAAGCCCGATAGGTTCTACAGGGTCCCGGACACTCATCACCATTTATACAAGGCTCCTTTTGCAGATCCTGAGACTATCTCCCAGGGGCCTAAGGCAGTAGCTCCGACCTCAGCGAAAAACCCTCTCCCTTCTGAAAGGGAATCCAGGTCCTTAGAGAGATGGGGTAAAATGTATACACCTCTGCTACTCTCTCAGCTAGAGCTTTGAACTGTCAGTTTCATATGATCCAATACCAAGAGTTTATGCTTGATCAGTTAACTAAGAAACTGTCCTCTGATGATTCCTTAGATAAGAAATATGTTCTAGAAATGGTGAATAACATTCAGCAGGTTAGTAACCATTCCTTAAAATGTGGCTATGATGCACTGGAGGCTTCATTTAGATCAGCCATGACTGGCACAGTTATAAGAAGGCATGCATGGTTGAAAGAACAGGTCTTGCCGGATCTTGTTAAAGCAAAGCTATTAGATGCTCCTATGGATAAGGTCAGTCTATTTGGTTCTCCTGCCCAACAGGTACTGAAGAAAATGGAAGAGAAGGCAAAATCTGTACAAACAGTGAAAGATTTCTTACAGGTTCAGCCCCCAAGGTTTAGCAGGAACTGGCCTTCCAAAAATTGGTCCTTTCCAGACTCCTCTAAAACTCAGAGAGGCAGGAATAGGCGTTCAAGAGGCAGAAACCAATCCAGAGGTGGTGCCTACAGGGGACGCCAGTGGCAAGGCAACAACCAGCGAGGCACAGACACAACCACTACCACTGCAACAGGACAATCACAGTGACTTGGCTCTGACTCCGCCTACCAGGGAACAAATAGCAGCACCCTTAGGCGGAAAGTTAGCCTTATTTTCAAAAAACTGGCACTATATCACAAGAGACAAGTGGATTTTGCAAACTATAGACCAAGGCTACAGGTTTCATTTCCACACTTTACCAGTAAAAGAGGAATGCCAAACCTACCACCAAATCAAAAGACAGAAGCTCTAAAACAAATAGCTCAATTAGCAAAGATGAGAGCTGTGGAAAGGGTACCACCTACAGAACAAGGCAAGGGATTTTACTCCAGACTCTTCCTGGTACCAAAAAAGAGAAAAATTGGAGGCCTATTCTCGACCTGTCCGCTTTAAACACATTCATCATTGTTCCAAAATTCAAAATGCTGACCCTACAGCAACTTCTTCCCATGCTGGGCAAGGAGTATTGGCTGGTAACTCTAGATCTCAAGGAGGCATACCTGCACGTCCCCATACGACCAAATTGCAGAAGATACCTCAGATTTCTTGCAGGATCAGAGCATTATCAATTCTCAGCATTGCCCTTTGGCTTATCTACTGCCCAGAGTGTTCACGAAATGCCTGGCATCAGTAATCGCTCACTGCAGGCTTCAGGAATCCAAATTTATCCATACCTGGACGACTGCCTGATACAAGCGGACAACAAAACAAGCTGACACAAGACTTACAAAGAGTCATTTGCTTACTACAAGCCCTGGGATACACAGTCAATTTAAAAAAGTCAAGACTGATACCGTCCCAAACAATAACCTTCTTGGGTGCAGAGTTGGACACAGTAAAACAGATGGCATTCCTAACTGCAGAAAAACAAGAACAACTTCCTCTCTACTTCTTGGCATTAACAAAACAGAACAAACTAACAGCAAGGAAAGTACTGCAGGCCTTGGGCTTCATGGCATCCTGCATAATCCTGGTCCCCCATGCCAGACTGCATATGAGAAAGCTACAGTGGTACGGAAGGAATTTATAGTCACAACACAGGCACAGCTTAGAAACGAAATACCACTAATCCCATGCCTGAAACAAGAGTTCCTATGGTGGGCTCAGGCATGCCAGTCAAACCCAGGTTTGTCCTTCCACAGCATTCAACCAAGCCAAACCATCACAACGGACGCCTCAGACCTCGGTTGGGGGCCACATGCTGGACAAGTGCATACAAGGCTTATGGACTCGAGATCAGCTGCCAGTGCACATAAAGCAAAAAAATGCTGGCAGTAAAACTAGCAATCCAGAATTTCAGACCATTCCTCCAAGAAGGCCAATTGATGATAAGGACAGACAACACCACAGTCATGTGGTACATCAACAAACAGGGAGGCACTCATTCATACCCTCTATGCCGAATGGCTCTGGACCTATGGAATATGGCTCTGAGTTACAACATTCAGTTACAGGCAATATTTGTACCGGGAAAAGAAAACCTCCTAGCAGACATGTTAAGCAGAACTACCTCGGATGCTCACGAATGGATGCTACACCCGGACATCTTCAAGGCCATCACAAAGAAATGGGGACTGCCACAAATAGACCTATTCGCATCCCCACTCAATCACCAGCTCAAGAAATTCTGCGCAAGGACATACCACCCACTTGCTTGGAAGGTGGACTCTCTATCCTTCAGTTGGAAAGGCCTGACAGCATATGCATTTCCACCTCTTCCTTTGATGCACAAGGTACTACTGAAAATCAAAGAGGAACGTCCAAGGATAATTCTGATAGCTCCAGATTGGCCAAGACAACATTGGTATCCATTACTGAGGAGCATGTCTCGGGAAGCGTGGACACTACCCTGATTCCTTTGATGTTAACTCAGAGCGACTACAACATCCTGCATCCAAACCTGAAAACTCTGCAACTGACTGCCTGGAACATTACATAAGAGCAACTAACCCAGATTTATCCCAAAGGGTTAAAGATATTATCCTTGAGGCCCGCAGACCTTCAACAAGAAGGAACTATGCAGGAAAATGGAAAAGGTTTCTCATTTGGAGTACTGAAAGGGGGAAAGATGTGTCAAAGGTCGACATTGCCAACATCCTGGAGTATTTGGCAGAGCTTCTCCATACAGGCCTGTCCTATTCCTCCATCAAGATACATGCATCAGCTATTTCTGCAGAATACAGCTTCGAGCCCCCTGTCTTTTCACATCCTCTACTCAGGCAGTTTCTGAGAGGAATTAAGAATGTAAAACCTCCTAGGAAACCACCATTACCAGCATGGGACTTGAACTTTGTGCTAGAAAAATTGTCACTCCCCCCTTTTGAACCAGCAGCAACAGCAGATCTTCAACACCTATCCTGGAAAACTGCTTTCCTGCTGGCAATTACTTCAGCAAGAAGGGTTTCGGAACTACAGGCTTTAATGGCAGTACAACCCTTCCTAATCCTCCATCAAGATAGAGTGTCCATGAGAACTAATCCTACATTTATGCCTAAGGTGGTATCCAGAGTGTCTCTAAACCAGGCAATCCACCTACCTACCTTCTTTCCCAATCCACAGAACAGGGGGGAAAGACTGCTGCATACCTTGGACGTACATAGACAGTTGCGCTACTACCTGGACAGAACCAAGGGCAATAGAAAAACTGACCAGCTTCTGGTAGCATATGCAACAGGAAGTTAAGGAAAAGCAATTTCCAAACAGACAATCTCCAAGTGGATAGGAAATTGCATTAGATTCTGTTACTCCTACCATGGAAAGCAAATTCCACAGAACATAAGGCCTCATTCTACAAGGGCTACAGCCACTACCACAGCTTTCTTACGAGGAGTGGCTACCAAGGACATTATAGAGGCTGCTACTTGGACCTCCGTGCATACATTTGCCAAGCATTATAACTTACCTCTATACTCTAGATCCCGAGCAGGGTTTGCCACTGCTGTTTTGCAAGGGATCCTAACTACACCATAATTTCTTCTTCCTCCTCCCCTAGTTTGGCTATGGTATTCTACCCATTTGTAAGGACTGCAGATGCATCCTTGAAGGACATAGTACAGTTTTGTACCTACCATAAATGTAGATGTCCGAACAGGATAGCATCTGCAGTCAGGATTACCCACCCTCCTTCTCCTCTGTGGTATTCCTAGGGTATTTGCCCACCTAATAGCTAGCTGGGGGGGGGATTTCTTATGGTGTATTTGTTTGTATATATGTACATACATGCTTATTTTTTGTGTTGCCTTCTACCTTTTGGAAACATTGGCATTTATCCAAAAATTTAGCTATCCAGGAGGGCAACTGGCATCTGGGGCAAGAAACACTGAGGAAAATGGCGTCGGCTGATGCCTTTATACCCGAAGAACTGCAGCTATGACGTCGGGTGAAGTGCGACACCAGCCGAGGCCAGACCCAGACTTTGGAATCCGGCCGACCGAAGGGCTGCCTGACGACAGGACAACCCATTTGTAAGGACTGCAGATGCTATCCTGTTCGGACATCTACATTTATGGTAGGTACAAAACTGTACTTTATGCATCTCTGCAAAGTGTTATATAGGGGTTTGCACTGCAGCACACGTGGCAAACACCTCAGAACAGCACCTGAAGTTCTTTAACAGCTTTAAAAAAACTGTAATACTCTTGTTGCCACACAGAAATGTAGCAGATTAAAGTGGGTAAATTAACTTTTAAGCTTTTGTTTGGTCAAAGTACACTTTATCTGGCCACAGCCTGTGCTGAAAAAACACTTCACATTTCTGCTGTTTGTAAATAGTAGTACATCAGAGCACTTGAAGTTTCATGTGCAAAGAGTTATGATTGGGTCTCTTTCTGATCCTAACTACATATGTAATCTTTGACATGAATGTTTTCACTTTGCTCACCTGCCAGGGTGAATTTCATGATATCTGTTTAGCTATCACAAACAATCATAATCCCTCTATTTCATATATTAATGTGTGTGTTTTGATCTTCCAAGTCAGCTGCCTTTAATTTTAGTTATTTGCTTATCTTTGTTGACTGTTTAGGTCAGCTTATCCTAGCATCCTTTACAGCTATGACTTTGGTACTGAGCGCCAATATATTACAGCTGACAAATCATAAGGATATACAAAGGCAGTATTTCAATACTAGTATAATTGACACCATTATTATGCGAATGTAGTTTAATGCCCTGTAAAATTCTATTACCCTTGCTAAGATTGTATAACAATTGTTAACCTAAAGTAAGAGAGGGGAAGAGTAATAAAACGAGGGGAGAAGAGTTGTTGAACTGCAGAAAGGGTAAAGGACCCTAGAGGTAGGAGGCGGCACTCATGGTAGCATGTAGATTTTTGGTGGTGCATAGCCTAAGACTCTAAGAGCAGAGAGAAAATTTAGCCTGTAACCCTGAAGCAGTTGTATCTGTAGGAATTTTATGAGGTGAGATTTTAAATGTTTTCTAAATTCTTTATAGTCCGTATCCCCTATTGGGGAATATTTTCTTATAAATTTAAATGTTTCTAAAAATCATGAATGATTATTTTTAAATTGTATGTATTCCCATTTTTTACTTTTTGTCTCACATGACAGTCATTGCTTTTATTTGATTGCTGGATAGTTTTCAAATTAATGCCTTTATTTAGTATGGTATTCTGATTTTTACTTTGTTTTGAAAGTGTCTCAGTATTGTGTTATTGGAGACGAGAACTAAATCCTTGTTTATTTTAAGAAACATTGCTATGGGTTCCTATGCACATTCATTTAGTAGTTTTAATTATGTAAGTAATGTGTTTGGTTTTCAAATATATTTATTACTCTGATCTGTACAAGTCTAGTTACAACTTTTGTTGTACTTAGTTGTTTTGGTATGGTTGTAATTCTTGTTCCATGTTATGCTGATGACGTTTAATATCGTCAGGATCTTTGTTTGCCTTTCTGGAGTTTTTTTCTTCCTAGGACTCCATTATAAATGAGAAATCCCAACTAGATATTTCCCGTTAATAAAAAGAAAATTAATAAGAATCTTTCCTGCTTTGATAGGGACATCAGTTTTATGATTTGCTGTGTTGACTTGTCTGACGTTTTTCAGCACTTCAGGGACAAGCATACCATTAATTACAGAATCCAGTGGAGATGGTTGCTAAATATCAGCTTTATTCATTAGATAAGGAAGTCTGTCTTGCATAGTGTTCTGACTTTTGAGCCATCTGGCTTGTGAAGAGGTTCGCTTCCAGGGAAGCGTCACATTAATTGGTTTTCTGCAAAATCTGGTTTAACTCGAGACCAACTCTCATTTTCTGTTTGGCTTAGTATCTTTGTATCACTTTCGGCTCACCTTCTTTTATCTCTGAAACTCTATCAGGGAAGAATGTATCCTCCACACCCAGAATGTGCCCTGCCTCCTGTAAATCTGGTTTAAGAGGTTCCATAAGTTCACAAAAAGGTTTCCTTTGCTTTTGAGAGGAAATGTTCTGTTGTATGTATGCAGACCCCCAACTGGCTCATCAACTGTATTGTATTCTGCTGTCAGCAGACTGTCAGATAATGTAGTGAAGACCATTTTTCCAGACTGATGGCCACTTGTACTGATTTTTTTTTTCAGTAAAGCATTTACAGTGGACGTTTTAAGTTGTAGTCATATGATCATCTCTGCACACATTCAGATCATAATAGTGTATATTGTTTTTTATTTTCATGTTGTCCTAAAACAAGTTACTGTTGCTAAAACAGAGAATAACAATTGTAAGGCACAGCCCTTGCCCACACTCACTTACTTATATAGACATCTTCTTAGTCACAACAGCTGAGGAAAATGAAGAACCTCTCTGCAGTGCACCATCAGCTTACAAAATAGTTGGTGCAGTTTTGATAAACCATGGTAAAAAGAAATTGAAATAAACCTACTCAAACAAACTGCTGTAGTTGGGAGTGTAGAGTAGCATCTCTGTCTCCACTACATGTGTAGAACGTGCTTTGGAATGCTGTCCTTCACTGCATCTACCTTTTTATTTTCTGAGGTGTCATTGCTTGGGGTTTTATCTAATTTTCTACCCACTGCAAAATGTAGCAGCTACGCGAGTGTCAACCACATTAGTTGATTTCTCAAAAGACCTTCTAGTGTCAGTGTTTCTTGCTCACTTGCCATGATGAGCCTGTAGTGGATGTCTGCTCAGTAAATACTGCAGTTTACAATCTTGTGAAATCTTATCTGATTGGAAATGGAACCCCGTCTGCACATGGGCCATGGCCTTGCACTTTTGAAATGTGATTGTTCCCTAACCCAGGGAGAGGAATCTGTTTTCTGGAGTAATTATAACTTGAAAGTAATGGTTCTTTGCAGAAATGAGACCTCTTCCATGTTTGAGCAGCATTGGTTTATAATTGTGTGTCATTGCTCTCTGGCCCAGGATGTTCTGCTGTAATGTTACAATGGTAATGTAGTCCAGTTTTTGTGATGGTAGTATAGAGCGCACGCAGCACAGTTGTCTGTAGGTATATGCAGTGTGAGAAGTAATGCAATTGTCCCAGTGCTGTAGGCAAAAAGATGCTTAGCCGATACTAATTCATATGCTTTAAGGTGATGGGGCAGCTGTACTATGCCTTGAGTTTTGGTATTATTATTAACCCCCCCCCCATGGTTCGAGTATTGGTATTATTACACCACCAAGCCACCCTCATATCACGGAGTAATGCGGAAAAGCTATTTTTGCATATTTGATGTAGGAATTCTGAATTCGGTGTACAGCATCATATCCAAACCAGGGCCATCATTTACAACCCTTGGTGGTCTTGCCATTGCATTGCAGGGTTTTAAATGCTGCACTACAATGTAGCGGGAGGGAATCTGTTCACCTCATTGCTGTAAATTATAAGGTTGCTAATCCTCTGTGTGTACCCGCTAGTAATGAAGCTACCTGATGGCTGTGTGCTCCTCATCCCTTACAGGATTGGGTGACCAAGTTGCCCCCTTTTTTTCTCTCTCCATATAATCTTTTTCATTTATACATTTAGCAGAGTCACCCATTTTGATGCCCCAAAGGTACCAAAAAGTTCTTTGGAGCTTAACTTTTGATCTGTTTATTCACAGGCATTACTGAATTGTATCATGTTAGTATCAGATTTGACCACTTAGCAAGTTATAACTAACATTTTTTCTTTTGCAGGCTACAAATGAAGTGTGTGGTCGAGTCCCAAAGGCCACGAAGGATGAAATGGAAGCAGCAGTGAAATCTTGTAAGCGAGCATTTAATTCCTGGTCAGAGACATCAGTGTTGAGCCGACAACAGATCTTTCTCCGTTACCAACAACTGATCAAAGATAACATGGTAATTAGGATGTTGTAATGTACTTGCTAGATTTTCTCTACTTTTTTTGTTCAAATTTTATGGTAGTTCGTGTAGCACACACTTAAATTTCTTTGTGATAGTTTGTGTGAGTGCATGTACATGCATGTGTCCTTGAACTGACAGGTCAAATGTTTTTAATTGTCCTACAGGTTTTGACAGGTCAGATATTTTTAATTGTCATACAGTGTTTGGCAAAGTAAACTTTGTCATTTAGAATCACACAAGTGCAAAAACTGAATGAAATTCTGTATCTCGAGACTCAAAAGTGCAGATATCACACAGACTTAATACGAGAAGACATTAATACATATATAACTACTCACTATTTACTATAATGTTCTAGATAGGGGAATCCTAATATTGTACATAAATTAAACTCGATTTAACATTTGTTGTACAGTGATCTGTTGCTTGAGTATTGCACAGTACCGTGGCAAGACATTGCATTAAAGACGTACATTGAGTGTTGCCCATAATGAAACATTCATGAGTACTGTGCTGTGATGGAGTTACAGACTTACATTTGCTATTGTACTGTAATGAGACATTTCTCTGGCCTTACTACTACCCCTGATGACCAATGGATTGGCTTGACTTGCTGAGTATTGCACTAATATTGGAATGAAACACAGTCAAGTTATTGCACAATTTGAGACATTCTTGGTGGTTGCATTCATGAATAAACTAATCTAGCAGTTTAGATTAGTGGGTTTCTGAATATTTGCCTTTACCAGAACACAGCCTAGGTGACTGGTTACATAGTTTGCATTTCTGAACACACACGAGTTCATAAATTAAAACCTGCATTTACTGAAATTTGTTTTCCAATCGAGGAGCACTGTTTATTTCTGAAATTAAAAGATTGCACTGTTTATTGCTTGATGTTTGCAAGCTAGAATCATTCTTGTCACAGCTTGGTGATAGCAGCCTTTGATCTGAAGGTGTCGACATGTCCACCGATACGCAACATTGCCAGTGGAAATCTGTATTATGTCTGTGCATTTTATATCCAGCTTTGAAACAACACGAGCAGTCATCTGGAAGGACTCCACCACCCATGAAATAAGCAAACGATCTAACTAATGTTTTTGACTCTGCTTTTCTGACATTAGTGTTTTCACTCCTGAACTGAATTATTAGTTTTACTTGTAATGGACTTGTGACTTTCCTGCCCTTGATACCACTCTGGGCTCTGAAGCGATGTACCAAAAATTAGTAATTCTGGCATTTAGTGTATGTGAGCCAAGGCAGTGTCACAGTGATTTTTATGGTTAATACAAAGCAAGCAAGAACCAAGAAGTATTCCAGAAAAGGTCAGATTTGACCAGGAGATTTTCTTTTTGTTTGAATTGTATGTGCTTGAAGAAAGCTATTTTTTTATATTGCTTGACAAAGATCTCCATTTCCTGGATTGTCTGTTTCAGTTCACCATGTTGCTGTATGTATAATAGTATTTGTGCCAACAGATTTAAGAGTGTCCAAGCCAGCTTTGTGCGTGCGTGTGTGTGTGTGTGTGTGTGTGTGTGTGTGTGTGTGTGTGTGTGTGTGTGTGTGTGTGTGTGTGTGTGTGTGATTATTAACATTGTGCCCTTAAAACCTTAGCAGGTGTAAATAGACAGAGGCTTTTTGTACCTCATAGTGTTTTAACATTAACTGAAAAATTAGTAAAATTCAAAGGGATCCTCTGTAAGCCAATTACCTGTAGAATAAAATAGCTGAGATTATTGAGCATTCTGTAATACCACCAGGAGGCAGTTAACACTGCCACCTGACAGCACTTTATTCTCCACTTCAATTCCTGGCTGGGGTCCATTCTCTTTGAAATCTGCATGTCCTTCCTGTGTCCAAAGATTGTTTTTGTTAGTCTGTGGGTTCTTTACCTTTTCTAAAGGCATGCCATAATTAAATGGCTGATCTTCCAAATTTCAAAAAGTAGCAAGTATGTGAATAACTCTGTGTGTCTGTAATAGACTGACATCCTATCATGCATTACTTTCTCTGCCTTGTGCTTAAGTGGTGGGGGTCTTGAACTGCATTGAAGTAGTTATTTGAGAATAAGTGAAATATTATAGTATTTAATTATATTTGATTATATTGTGCTAAATGGTCATCTCTGAACTTATGTTAACAGTAGTATTGTTCTACAGTAAATTACATCCACTATTTAAAAACAATAAAACATTACTTAAGAGCCATTTGTGAAGGGAATAGTCTGGACTTTATTGTACTAAAATCCCTTCCCTTCCACTAAAGGATCGGTTAAATGATTTTTTTTAACAGTTGACACTTCTGTTTATAGGCAGCTGGATTAGTTTTTTGTATTGCTAGGATGTTCTTATATACACCACAGAGGAACCTGCACCTCTGCCTGCTCATAGTACTTTTCCTAAATGATCAGGTTGTAGCAGGCTTTGTATTCACTGCCGAGACCAAGAAGTAGGCTACTTGGATGTAAGGAGTGGTTGAGAGATGGTTCATAGGTTGGTACTAGGCTAGTGTCCCTAGGGCCAATACAAGCCTAGCCAAAAAGGTTCCCTGGCTTTCGCCACCCAAGAACAGCAGTGGTTGGTGGGTCAGGAAGCTGAATTTTATGTGTGGTATCATGTCTGAATGAAGCCAAGTTATTTGTCTTTATTACAAGAAAGTCTTTTTACAAGAAAGTACAGTTTATGGTAACTGACCATAATGGCAGATGTACAAGCATTAGGATCATTGCTACAGGACTCGAGTCAGAACTTACTGCCAGAGGATGATGTCCATTCTTGGCCTGACTATCAGCAGCTGGATGTTCCATGGCATGTGAAAATGCATTCTCAAACTATGACTTACAGGGAAGACCTGTTATAAAATGTAGTATATTTGCCTACTTATTTCTGCTCATTTTGGTGGTATAGAGGAGAAAGGCAAACAGGCCACACCAACAAAAACTCTTGTGACTGCCTGAATAAACCAGAGCACAGACGCTAAGTATATAGAAGAATGCAAAACATTTAAATAAATAAATATAAAAATATGCAGAGCAAGTCATGGTGTATTTAGTTACTGCTCAGTATCTGAGTTGTTTGGCTTCTGCTACATACCTACAATCAACTGCATTACTAGCTGAGTTAAGTACAGACTTGCAGTGTTAAAAGATCGTACTGCATTTTATTTTTCTATTTAATTGTTTCATAGAATATTGTGGTCTCTCTTTGTCTCTGCAGTTAGTTTCCCACCCGCCATCCCTGTTCTTGTTCTCGTATTAATCTTGATGTCTTTGGAATCCTCCCCCCCGTACATTTATGTGTGAACACTCCTTCTGGATTTATCTCATTTGCTCACTCAACTGACTACAGTGAGATCATATTTTGACTCTCCTACTATTCCCATCTGTTCAGCTCTATCCCAGCTCTATTCCAGTCTACTGTCACTAGCTCATTCTACCTAATACAGAGAGAACATTTGTGAAGGGTAAGCCACTTAGGTCCTTAATTTTGAGTTATCTTCTGTTTCTCTTTTCTCCCTTTCCACTTTCCAAAAAAAAAAATTCTAAGCTTACCTGCCTTTCCTGTAACTAGTCTAGTCCAGATACTGATTTGCTGTAACCAGGACTGTTCGTAAGCTTCTGAGCCCCCAAAGCCTTTCTGTGTTGGAGGGAAGCCTTCTAGCTTATCAGTGGGAGTAGTAAGCACTAGGTAGCCTATCTACGACAAGAGTGGTTTCTGGCCCAGAAATTGTAGTTTATTGGCCGTTTGAGCAGTTTTTCCATCTCTTTCAACTTTCTGGTCTAAAAGCCCAGGTTTGCACTTGTTTCCTATCTTTCCTGTAACTAGTGTAGTCCAGATGCATATTTGCTGTATCCAGGACTGTTTGTAAGCTTCTGAGCCCCCCCCCAAGCCTTTCTGTGTTGGAGGGAAGCATTCTAGCTTATCAGTGGGAGTGGTAAGCACTAGGTAGCCTATCTACCATAAGATCCCGGTACAGATTCTTAGTTTTAACACTTGAATTTGCTTATCCGTGCTCAGCACTTGTTCAGAACTTGTTAACACTAAATAAGCTACAAATTACTACAGCACTCAACCTTCCTCTTTACTTGGAGGAAAACAGTTTTTGTACTTAATTTCCTCACTTGCTTACAGAAAAAAACGCTCTTATACTCACTTTCCTCACTTGTCTAGAGGAAAGTATTTTTTTATTCAGGCATGTCCAAGGGTCAGCTCCCAGTGTTCCCAGTGCCTGATGAATCTGGGCATCTTGGGGCAATGTAGCTATTGCCTCATGTACATAGACCACCCTGTACACCACCAACACCACAACCTGTAAGAGATGCACTTATCTAGCCAAACTAGAGGTAAAGCTCTCTCCAACCAAGACTGAACTTGACAATCCAAGATCAAGTAAACACTTGCACCACACCACACTCATCACATAGTCCCACTAAACCTACACCACCAAAATCCATACATAGAAATGCAAAAACATTCGCAGAGGCTCTCAATAATCTGCTCAATCAACAGAGACCCCCAGAGCAGAAACACAAGCAACCTCCACCCCCCCCAACACAACCCAACTGACACACAGCCCACAGACTGTGTGCCAGTAAACCACAGCCCTTAAAGCAAAACAATGTACCCAACACTAGTCATAGGTGATTCTATCATCAGGCACACTTATGTCCCACTCACCAGGCTAAACAAGGAGAAGGTTACTGTCAGCTGCCTGTCAGGTGCCAGGATCCGCCACATAACCCACACACTCAGGTCACTCCACAACAAGTACAAATATGACTCTGTTATTGTCCATGTTGGTGTGAATGACCGGAGACGTACCTCCCTGGACTACATGAAGAGAGACATGGAAGAGCTTTCCAATCTTGTAGCTCAGGCAGGTATGACCCTAGCCCGGAGTAGCATCCTGCCATCGCCCAGCATGATACTGCAGTACAAGGACAAAATGATTGACTTCAACAATTGGCTAAGCTTCTGGTGTCATTCTAAGGGGATCCAATATCTGTCTGCCTGGGACGACATGGTCGACAGACCATGATACTTTGCCAGAGATAGGCCTGCACCTGTCGCCCCTGGGATTCCGGATACTGGCTAAGGCTCTTGCTACCCCTGTAGTGCCTTTTTTAGGCATGGTTCAAATGACAAATTCACCACCGTAACAGGCAAGCAAAAACTGAGGGTAATGCTACTCCATGGTAGACGTCTAAATCTCAAAATGCACTCACTCGAGGTACTCCTTAAAATAGAGAACATCGATATCTGTGCAGTGACTTGAGACCTGGTTCAAGGCTCTAGAGAGCACCCCTGCATTACCAGGCTATAACTCATACCACACTTTTTGGCCATGTAACCTGGACCAGAACACCAAAGGCAGAGGTGTGTCCATATTCATTAAGGACATCCACACTTCCAGGCTAGTGCAGCATAATGCATCCGAGGTTATCCATGTGCAATTAACTGTGGGCAAAACTGCTATCTAAATTGTAGCTTGCTACAGATCCCCCACCATGCCCCAGGATTCTCACTCCTCTTTTCTTGATATACTGGAAAATATTAGGGTTCAACCAAACACTCTAATAATGGGTGATTTCAACTACCCCGCCATTAACTGGGAAAACTGCTCGTGTACCAACTCCTTCGCTCAACACTTTCTGGAATTCATAAATTCCAATGCCGTGGATCAGCTTATCCACACTCCCACCAGGGGCAACAATATCCTAGACTTAGTCATTACCAACATGAGTGACCGGTGTTCCACACCTGAAGTCAAGTCCTCGTTGGTCAGATCCGACCATAAAATCACCCTTGATAACCGCATCCCGCCCCACCCACCATTAAGGAAACCATAGTAAAACATTTCTCCAAAGCCAACTTCATGCTTCTTAAGACAGAAGTGGCGAACTTCATGACACCCATGCAGATGGACTACAGTTACGACTGCTCATTTCTGCACAAATGCACTCTATAAGTACTTACATGAGTGCATGGATCGTGCTATCCCAAACAGAACCAAGATGCTATCCTCCAAAAAAAGGAAGCCAATCTAGTGGTCCCCTGCCATAAACAAACTCTACAACAGAAGGAAGAAACTGTTGCGAAAGAGAGTAAAATCCCATGAGTGGAGGAGCTCCCTGGTCAGCCTCAGTAAGAAGCTGAGATCCCTTATAAGATCTTCCAAAGCTAACTACGAAAACAAAATTGCCAATGATTCTAAGGGCAACCACAAAGCATTCTATAGCTCTGTCAAGAATCTCAATGGCAACACCCAGATCCGCTCTGAGTTGCAGCACAACAGCATGAAAATTACAGAACCAACTGATATTGCCAACATCCTGGTAGATAGGTTCAGTGCTAACTTTACCCCCCTCTCACTCCCTAAAGAGCCTATATCTATACAGGAAGAATGCAGAGTCCCTGTAATCACATCTTTGCAGGTAAAATCTGCACTCTCTAAAACCAAAAACACAGCATCCATGGGACTGGACAACATCCCAGGCTGCGTTTTGCATGAACTTCAGAACGACCTGGCTCCCCACCTAAGCACCATGTTCAATTATATTCCCACATCAGGCTTTGTGCCCACTGAATGGCGCACAGCAACAGTTATCCCACTCCACAAAGGGGGAGCCACCACTGATCCTGGGAACTATCGCTCTGTTAGCCTGACAAGTCTGGTCTGCAAGGCCATGGAACGAATAGAGTGCAACGCCCCTTTTGGAATGTACCTCACAAGACATCTGCAGCAGCTTGAAAGGCCGCAGAAGTACCTCACAAAGAGGATTACTGGCATCAAGCAGATGCCATCTCAGAAACACTCCAGCTTTACTCTGCAGCATATCTCCTACTCCGAGGAGATCTCTGCCTAACATATAAAGCTATGTTAAACCCAGAGCTGTTGGACATGCTACACCTAAAGAAATCCCAATCCCTCTGAGATACACGCTCTAGGGACCTAAACCTTGCCACCACAATAAAAGGACATGCTGGAAGGATAGATTCCTGTCCCAGAAACTTCCTATACTCTGGAACAAGCTACTCATCTATGTCAAGCAAAGTTCCTCATTAGCACTCTTCAAGAAAAATCTTGATGGGTGGATGGGAAATAGGAAATGCACCCCGGGGATCACTTCTCTGGCTCTGCTCGACAGAGGCACAGGAAATTAACTTTCTTGGGTGGCGCAAGCCTAGGAACCTTGTTGGCTTACTTAGGCCCTTGGGCCAATAGCCTAGTACCTACCTATGAACCTGTATATGCAGTTTGAAACTATTGCTGTGTGTGCATAGGTTGTGATGGTTCTCAGAGTAAGAATTAAGGCAGATCTTTCAACTTTCTCTGTTTTGGAGGAACAACCCTATTTTCAGGCCTAATGTTATCCCTGCACATAATGTACCCAGTTTTTGAGGTATGTCCCTATTTTCAGGCTTGATTTCCCTCTTCACACAATTTTCTGAGTCCTCCTCATCACACATGATTTTTGAGCTGTCTAGTATGCAAAAAAACACACTACATGACCAAAATTTTAGTGGCATCAATAATTTAAAAAAGAGGGCACATATCTTACAGCATCCCTTTGCACAAACAAAAAAAATGATCTTGTATTGTAGAATTTTGTAATAGTTTATTAAAGTCTACAGATTTTACATTGTATGTTTGATAATGCCCTACTTTGTTTTTTAAACGTGTTTCTTAGTAGTATCCCCCTGGAAGGGGGGAGGAATTGTGTGTAGTTTGTTAATCAAGTCTTATGCTAATTAGATGTCCAGATTTTTAGTTGGTTGTACCTATTTTTCATTGGCTGCAGCATGAGAGGTATAAGGAGACAGTGGATGGGTATGATAATTGAACCAGTATGCTCAGTTTTTGTTTGTTAGTTAGTTAACTGGGTTAGAACACTGATCCATGTGGACCTTTTTCAGACTCCACCCAGGAGCATTGACTGGCTAAGTGACTTAGAGTCACACATCTGGCAAATGCAGGTGGAAGGGCTTAAAACCCTGTATCTTTGGTAATAAGAAGCCACTTCTAAACCACTCATTGCCTTAATCCTCTGTACTAACTGCCAGACCTATGTACCAGGTGCAGGAGGCAGGGAGCCTGTCCTACAGCAACGGTCCTGGTATTACAACCATCATTGCTATAAGAATTGTATATTTATATTTGAAGAGCATAAAGTAGGGCAGATTTAAAGGCTCCATGTGTAAGCACATCACAACACACACATCGTTGCAGAAACAATCCACTGATCTCCCAGTCTGCATGTCCATTTTATGACTCTTTGGAAAGGTATGGATAAGTGAACATGTAGCAGGCTTCACAAATATCCTGTCAGCAGACATTTCTAAAGTGGGGTGCATTGGTAGCTGTTGGTGCAGCTCAGTGAACCCTGATCTCCCCATACAAATGCTGCAATGTACTTATTTCAGAAAACACGGAGGTTAACTAAATACTAGAAAAGGGTCTGTTATTATAATGTGACCGATTTTCCCTTTATGAAAGAAACAAACATTTAATCAGCATTTCTGAGAGGCTTTATGCATAATATAGCTCTTAAGCTCCGTGGGCATTGAAGCAATGCAGTTTTCTTTCCCCTTTGTGGGGTTGCTTGGAATAGGACATTTGGAGCTTTTCATCCTGAGCCTCTGCTGAAAATGAGCTTCCACCCACTCAGACTTTCCTGGTAATCAAATGTCAATAAATTGAGCAGATTAATTCATAGTAAATTTAGACATTAAGCTTAAAGGAAGAATTTGTTTTTAAAGATGCCCTTTCCTTCTGGACAACTCAGTATAAGGCTTCCAAGACGTTATTTTTTATTTTATTTTTATTTTACATTTGTTTACCGGGAAAGTCCGTCTGGACACAGGTCCATTTTCAGCGGAGGCACAGGGAGGAAAGCTCCAATACAATATAGTACAAAAAGTGAGATAGAGAAATAACATCATACATAATTACAAAGAAACAAAAACATCCTGCATAATTACATACTTTAGAGCATGCTAGTATGTTCTAACATTCCAGGTGTGTAGTAGTAGTAGGCAATTGTCAGTGTTTAAAGAGACATTGATTGATTAGTCAGTAGGCACTTGGGGGATAAGTAGTTAGGTAAAATAATAGAAAAAGAGAAATTGGGGAGCAACTGTTTACTCTTGAGTGGAATCCCAGCAGTAGTGCAGCAGTGTGGTTTAACCAGGAGAGTTACATGAACAAAGCCAGTTATTTAAGTAGTGGGTTTTGAACTTTTTTAAATTGGGAAGGAGGTGGTAGAAGTTAGGTGTTGTGGGAGTGAGTTCCAGGATCTGGCAGTAGAGCAGGCAAAGAGTGATTTGCCAGCATCATTTTATGTTTGATGACACGTATATGGTTTAGATAAGTAGATCTTAAGGTTCTGGTGGTTGTATGGTGGTTGATTAGGTTTTGAAGGGCTGGAGTTTTCTCAGGAAGGTAGAAGAGTCTATGTGCAATTAAGAGATGGTCAGGAAGAAGAAGTTGAGGTAGCTCAAGCTAGTTAAGTTGTTTGAGGATATACAGTGATGGGCTCTATAGGAGGTTACAGCGGCAAAGCTGGCAATTCTGTTGTAGCATGAATTCATTTTGGTAAGTTCAGTTTGACGAAGGTTGGTTAAGATGGGGGAGGCATAAAGAAGGATGTATAGGAGATGGGTTCTTGCAATAGTGGCTTTGGTGTGTTTAGTGATGAACTGTCTGTTCCTGTGTAGGAGTCAAAGCATTTTGTTAACTTTGATTGTTTGGGCTATGTGTATGACAAATTTCAGGTTATTGTCAATCTCTACACCTAGAAGTTTAGTGTTTGTTGTTGGTATGATTAGTATATTATCTTTAGATTTTATGGTAAATTCATTGTTTGGTGGGGGTGATCTACCTGGGCTAAAGATGATGAGCTTGTTTTTTTTGGGGTTAAGAATAAGTTTGATGTTAGTGAACCATGTTTCTGTTAGGGTGAGGTTATTTTGGGTTATGGTTCTTAGCTCATCGAGGGTGGGGGCAGTGCATATAATAGTAGTGTTATCTGCATATTGAACTATTGAGGCAGAGGGTGAGGATGAGGCAATGTGGTTAGTGAACAGTGAAAATAGTAGGGGCCCAAGAATGGATCCTTGAGGGACACCGATGGCTACTGGCAGTAGGGGAGACAATTGGTCTTGCCATAGGACTGCTTGTTGGCGATTTGATAAATAATTGTTGAACCATGATATGGTAGGGGAACTTATGTTGAGGGGTAGCTAGGATTTCTAGGAGCATGCTGTGATTAACCATATCAAAGGCTTTGGACAAGTCTAGGAATATGGAGGATACGAATAATCCATTGTTTCTATGTTGATTGACGGTTGATTGTTGGTGTAGGCAAGTAATGCTGTGGTGGTGCTATGGGTGGGTCTGAAGCCATGTTGGGATTTGGATAACAGGTTATTTTTTAGGATTTTTTGATAAAGGTGAGAGAATAGTGACGGGGCGGAAGTTGGTAAGTTCAGTGGAGTTACCCCCTTTGTGTAATGGTAAAATACGTGATATTTTCCTTGCGTCAGGTACTTTACGTTCTGTGATTGACCTGTTTGAAATGGAGATGGGGATAGGTATGGCTTCTGCTGAAATCTGTAGGAAGTCTGCTGGTAGATTGTCAGCTGCTAGTGTGGTTGGTTTGAGTTTTTGTAGGAGTTTGGCAATAGTATTGGGTGAAACTTGGATGTAGGGTGAAACTGGTGGAGTCTGAGTGTCTCCTGATATGGGGCTGCTAGTTGTGTTTTGTGTGTTGGCTAGAGCTTGGACTGTTTCTGTAAAGTGTTTATTAACTTGAGTAGGGATGTTGTCATGGTTGTTTGGTAATAAAGGGAAGGAGTGGGTGATTTGCCTGGGTGGAGTAAACTATTTATTGTGGCCCAGAGTTGTTTTAGGGTTGTGGGCATATTTTTCTTGCATGGTTTTATGGTAGTTGATTTTTTCAAGTTTTATCAATTTTTTGGCTATATTGTGGAGTTCAAGGTAAGTCTGTTTCAGGGTGCCAGATTTGTGCATGTGAAATTGTAACCAGGCTTTATCGCTTTCTTTCATTGTAATTTTAGTATCTTTTGTTAGCCAAGGGGCATGGTTAGTTTTGATTCTAATGGTTCTGGAGGGTGCAAGACTGTCAAGGATTTTTAGGAAGGTTGAGTTGAAGTATTGCAACGCTTCATCAAGAGGTAGGTTTTTAAGGGAGGTCCAGTTACAGCTCTTTAGTGAATTGATTAATTCATTGGTTTTAAAGGTCTTCTTGTTGCGTACTACTCTGAGGATTGGTTGTTCGCTCTGGTGGGCTCTGTTCCTAATTAAGTAGGTAGCTTGGTGGTCAGGAAGACAGCCAGATTCTTGAGCTAGGGTAGGGTCAGATATTAGAATCCAGTCCAAGATGGGCTGGCATTTGGAAGTTTTATCAGTTCTTGTGGGGGCTGTTATAATTTGAGTAAACCCATGCAGGTTGATGTAGGTGGAGGGGTTCTGACTGGAACAGTCTGCCCAGTCAATATTAAAGTCCCCTAAGGGAATGGTTTCATGTGGAAGGGAGGATGACAACCAGTTAAGGAGGCTTTCAAGTAGGGTAGTGTTACCTGGTGGGATATAACAACCTGCAATGATTATTTGCTTGTTAGGGTTAAGTTTAAGTTTAGCTAGAATTAGTTCAACATTTGTGACTTCTTTTGAATTACATTCAAATTGCTCTATAGTGAGGTGGTCTTGGTATAGAATTGCTACACCCCCTCCCTTTCTTTCAGATCGATTTCTGAGTATAATGTTATAGTCCGGGGCAGTAATTTCATTGTTGTGGTGCTGTGGTTTCAGCCAAGTTTCTGTTAGTACAACAATATCTGGTTTGTAAAGAGCTAGTAGGGCTTGAAGGTCTTGAGTTTTGTTAAGTATGCTTCTTGCATTAATGTTTAAGAGGAGAAGAGATGTGCTAGGTCTAAGACATAGAGGGTTTGGGCATGATAAGTTTTGGTGGTTGGGTGTACTAGGTCCAGGATTAGGGTGAATGTCACCACAGCATGTGAGTGTTTGGAGTAGGTATAGGTAGAGTTTGCTTAGTTTCTGTAATATCCTAGCTGATTTTGGGGGGGGGGGGCTGTAAGTGTGAGTCTTATATGGGTAGGGAAAAGGTTGGTTGGTGGTAAGCTCCCAAGGTGATATGAGGTAGTGACTTGAACTTAATGGGAATGGTAGTGGGTTCGGTCTGCCATGGTGGTGGGGGAGTGTAATAAAGTTCGGAGTGGTAGGAGGAGTGAATGGATGGGAGAGGGAGAGAGAGGAGACATAATATGTAACATAGTGGATGTAAATGCTGGTTGTGATGTGTGTAAGACATCTTGGATGGTTGTGTAATGAGTTGGTTGTGTTTAATTGTGCTATTAATAGTTGTAGGGGTTGAGTATGGAATTGGATGTGGTGAAGGGTGTAAGATTGGGAATGATTGATAAGGTTAGATTGGATAATTGGGAGTGGGTGTGACATGAAGTTCTAGAAATTCTTCTTGCTATAATAATGGTCACTAAATCAAGAGTCTTTCAAGGTGGAAACCTCAAGTCAGTAGAAATCGGTTCAAAGGAAAGAAAAGGTTTTTTTTCCAGTACAAAATTTAGACTTTGACTAGAGCTACTAGGTGTTTAAGAAGTATCAAATTAAAAAAAGAAAATTTAGAAATTGTGGAACAGCTATGTTCGAAGATGTAGGAAGAGTTAAGTCAAATGGACAAAAGATGCATCTTAATAGGTGAGTAATCCAACTCTCTACTGTACAAGGTCAGCATATACTGAAATACTTGGAGAGACTGTAAGGCTGCCTGTATTAATGAATATGTTTCTACATCAAATAGAAGATCTAGGCTACTTGGAAGCTTTTTCTGGTATTTGTTCTTTTGGCCGCTTCAGAGTGGTCAAGACCTCATTAAAGAACAAATAATTACTTGGGATCAGCTGACCACTACCCACATATAGTCAGGCTGAGAGCCGTGAGGCTAGGTGGAAGACTTTACTCCATTTGCTTGGTCAATAACTTTTCTTTCTGGTATCAGAGTGTTCTTCAGTCTCAGTTTCTGTTGGAGGTGTGGATTCCCTCGTTTTTTCATTTTGTTGGCTTTCCTAGAAGTATGGAGTTTTAGTATAGGCAAAAAAAAAACCTAAATACAACCTCATCATCATAATCATCAACCGCCTTTTTCCCATTTTCTGCATGGAGTCAGGTGTCATGTCAACAGGCATCCTCTCTGCAGTCAGTGCTACTCTCCTGCCTTCAACACTCATGCCTTACTGTTGCAGGTCTTCTCTCACAATCCATCTACCTCTTTACTGGCCACCCTTATTTCCTCTTACCTTCTTCCTGTCTGCCCCAAATCATCTTCACCAGATTGTCTTCTGCTTTTCTGCATATGTGCCCAAACCATCGTAATCTGTTCTCTGTAATCTTTACTGCACTTGGCTTTGTCTTCTTCCCTGATATCCTCATTTCTTCATCTCTCTGTGTTCATTGTACCACCAGTATTAGGCGCGTCAGCTTTGTACGTTTCCACTGAAGCGGGAAACAAACGACTGAATGTTGTTCCGAAAGTGTCTAATATCGTCTTTGCTGAACAGGCAAAGAATCCTCGGCTTAAGAACATCGAAACAAGGATAATTATCAACATAAGGTGGTGCCATAGAGCACTTGTTGTAGTAATGTTAAGCATGGTTGCAGGGAAAGTTGCCAAACTGCGTGCTGGTCTAGTGGTTAGTGTTCTAGCTTAGGAGCTCAAGTATCGGTGGCTCAGTTCTTTTTAGCTTCCTATATATAGGGTGTGTGTGTGTGTGTGTGTGTGTGTGTGTGTGTGTGTGTGTGTGTGTGTGTGTATGTGTGTGTGTGTGTGTGTGTGTATGTGTGTGTGTGTGTGTGTGTGTGTGTGTGTGTGTGTGTGTGTGTGTGTGTGTGTGTGTGTACATTTTTTTTTTTTGGTCATACACACAAAGGCATTCTCTGTTATAACTGCTGCAAAGACTGACTTACTCCTTAGACAGACTTGGTCCCTGGTTGGTCTCTAGTTCCTGGATGTCCCTTTCTTAAATTTTCATATAATTCTTTAGTAAAGTATTTGGACGGTGGTGCGGGAGGTAGGCATCGACATTTCAACATTACATTTTTGTTATTTTTGTTTATGGCTTTCCTTCTGGTGGGCCTTAATGTCTGTGCTTCTTTACCTGTTTGCTGCTATTCCAAAGCTGCCAATTCTTTGCAACAAATAGGATATTTGAAATCATTAGAATGTTTTTCTGTCGTTTGAGGTTTCCTGCTTCGATAGAGAAGTAGAAAGCTAAGCACTTCATCTCCATCACCTCTAGCTTCCTCAACTGCTCTGCCTTTACTGCCCAGGTTTCTGTACCATATAGTGTCAGTGGTCCCACCACTGTCTTGTACACCTTACTTTTCAACTTCTGTGGCATTCTTCTGTCATACACTACCCCTGACACTCTGTGCCAGTTGGCTACAGCTCCTTTGATTATAGCTTTGATCTCCACATTCAGACTTCCCTTTTCCTCAATCACTCATCTCCGGTACTTGAAACGTTAACCTGTTCCACTATTTTTTCATCTATCTAAGTTTTCAGCTTCTTCTGATTTCTCCCGTTTGCTGCCATTACAACTGTCTTATCTGTACTCTGATTCATTGTGCATTTAGCATAGGATAGGGGAATGCAATGCAAAACTGAAGTTCTTGCTCAGAGTCTGCCTGTAATGCCAGCCTTATCTACCCATTCAGAAGTACTCCTGTGATATGCATTTGTACTTTGAGTGGTGATAGCTCTAATTCCTGTAGAGAACTGCTATCTGGCCCTCAAATATTCACAGATTTGACTGCTGGGGAGGGGGCATCCACTCCATAGTAGAAATGTGTGGTTTCCTTTTGGGCACTGGCCCAACAGACATCAAGTTTCAGGTAGTCTCACCAAGATTGTTGAAAAAGAAGTTTTAAAGAAAGCAGGAGAAATATTAATAGTCTCTGGAACCAAAATGGCTAGAGTGCCAAAAACTGACCATGATATCTGGGCTCTGGGAAGTGGACTTTCATTTTTTTAATCAGTTCCGTGAATTTCTTCAGACTGTTGATCATAAATAAAATGGAAAAAGTCACCTCCCTACCCTTAGGCTTCCTTAAAATTGGCTAGTTGGGAAAAGTATGGAAACCTGAATCCGGCTTCTTTTTGGGGAGTGGTGGACAAACCTAAACTCCAGTACCTGGAGAGAAGCTGTGCTACTCTGTGAGATGGGACAGGTGGGACCAGGGGTACCTGTGACCTGCTTGTTAACAGATTAGTATCTAATGAGACAGGGGTACCTGTGACCTGCTTGTTAACAGATTAGTAGCTTCTGTAGTCCTAATTTTTTAAAATGTGTACCTATCTGGAAATCTCTCATGTTACTGTTTAATTCCAGGTGGAGATGGGAGTAGAAGAAATATCTTGTGTATTTGCTGTGTTATATGAATGATGCAAGCTTCTTGGCTCTGTTAGCCAAACTCTCAGATTTAGCACAGGTAACACTGGATTTAAGATCACATACTTATCAAGAAAAGCATAATTTATGAGGACCTGACAGTTGCAAGAGCACGTACTCGTCACTTTCTCAGGGGACATCATTTATCCAGAACCAAATCGGATAAACTGAAATTTTAAAATGATCTTATTTTTTTTTATCAAGAATACTGACAAAAAATGAGGGCTAAGTTGACACAGTAAAACCCACTGAGCAACTTTTGCTTAATACTTCAAAAAGAACTGAAGTAAACATGAGAATTGCTTATATATATATATATATATATATATATATATATATATATATATATATATAACCAGGCTGCCTGTTAATGGCCAGGGCTTCAGACTGCTGAGGACTGATGTCCACCTTTGTCTGACATTCCAATACAAATATTTGAATCATGCAGCAACTGTAGTTGTGTATGTGCATTTGAATATGTGGTTTAATATTTCTTTTATGGTTACAGAGCTTGGCCATCTGATGCAAGTTAAAAGCTTTATATATATTTGGCGATTAGTAACTTAACTGGTTGGATGTTCTCTGACAAGACTGTGCGTAATCATGAGTATGCAGCTTATTGCAGTTTGATAGAAATTATAATATTATTGTATATGGTCCAGTTTACAATTTAGTATGTTGAAATTCAGTGTTATGGGTTTCAGTCGTATGGGTTTCATTCAAGTGACTTTTCAGTCTTTTGAAATTTCAGTCTTATTGTCTCAGTTAAATGAGTTTCAGTCAAATGAGGTTCTATCATATGATAGAAACCTCATTTGACTGAAACTCATTTAACTGAGACAATAAGATTGAAATTTCAAAAAATTTCAAAAGACTGAAAAGTCACTTGACTGAAACCCATAATACTTAATTTCAACATACTAAATTTTAAACTGGACCTTTATAAAACCAGACTGGGTGGGGTGTTATGCCCCCCACCACTCCAATGTGTATAATGTGGTGTCTGCATATATGAAATTATATATATTTTATATATATATATATATATATATATATATTATATTATATTATATTATATATAATATATATATATATATATATATATATATATATATATATAATGTGTGTTTGTGTATAATATACACAACACACGTATTTACACACGCACACCAGTCTCTCTCTCGCACACATTCTCACATGTGCTCACTCATTCATTCTGACGCGTACACACACACACACGCATACATACATACATACATACATACATACACACACACACACACACACACACACACACACACACACACACACACACACACTTTCATGCACGCTCACTCATTCACACTCTCACACACTCGCACACACTTTCTGTAATAGAAAGTCTCATAAGTAGATCTTTGGGCTTAGTATTTTGTTGGCAGTAGATGAACTTGCACATTTCCTCCTTGTATATTTATGCTGTTCTTTCCAAAGACGTTATATTGACAAAAGACCCTGAATTATTTCTTTACATTCTTTGTGTTTAGAAAGAAATTGCAAAGCTGATCACAAAGGAACAGGGGAAAACCCTTGCAGATGCTGAGGGTGATGTATTCAGAGGGCTACGTAAGTTTCTTTTTTTCTACAGTATTTGTCACACCAAGTTATCTGTGCTGCTAGTTTTGCTTATATTTTCTTGGGTGATGGTCAGAAGTCACTTGAAGTACAACCTAGATATACAGTGTGAAGCTTCACGGGTTCACAGTTTGGTGACATGACCAATGCATGTTTGTTTTTTTTTGTTTGTTTGTTTTTTTTTTTTTTTTTTTTTTTTTTTTTTTGCGCCTTAGCACTAACTGCTGATCTTTTTAGCTTATACCAAATAATTGCATAAAAATCTGTACTGTTCTGTGAACCTTTTTAAGCTATCTTGAAACGCTTTGCATTTCTGAGCTTGGAAGCAGGAAGTTACTTTGGAACTTGGCAGTGTTAAAACATTTAGTACAGACTCTGAGAAGTTTATTCAGTAACAGAAAATCTGGAGAAAAAATTGAAATTCACACAAAATGCTTTCCATTCACTTGTTAAGGTTTTTTTGTATTTTTTTTATTCTATTTTGTTGATGTGTGTTCTGTATGTTGAACTTTGAAAGTTCACTACTTTAGCTGTGGCGTTTCAGGGCAACCTTTGGATGGTTTATTTTTACGTTGAGTTTTTTTTTTGTCTTGTTGATTTGTTAATGTAATGTAGTTTGTACTTTTTATACATTATAAGTTAACCTCATTGCTTGATCTGTTGGGTTTCAATGCAGCATTTTGATCAAATTTGTTTACATTTGCATTGTGGGGGGGGGGGGGTTGGTTGGTGTGTACTTTAGACTGATGCAGGATTTATAGTGTTTTAACTGAATGGGGATTTGCTTTTTCTTTCCCACAGTTGGATTGCTGTTTGGGAACACTACTATGCACCCTTAGATCTGAAGGTTAGGACAGAGGTTATATATATTAAGTGGCACTCCTAGTTGCAGTATGTACGTAGGGAAGGGTAGTTCATTAGAGTAGGGGAGACTAATGTGGAAGGATTCTTTACAATTTGCCATTTATGAATGTCTTGGAGAAACACCTGTGTACAGGGTGAATTTTTACATGTTTAGGGATACATTATGGAGAAGAATTTAATTAGCTATCTGAATTCTAGGAGTTTTGTGTATGCAAGTATCAAATTTGGTCAGATCGTGACAAATACTGTCAACTTTTTTTTTTAATCAGAACACCTTTTATTCACCAGCAAACATAACCGCGTGAGCTTCTGAACAATTTAACAATATATACAAAAAGCAAAAAAAAAAAGTGACAGGAGACCATGTGTAGCAAACCTTTCACATAAGCGCAAAGACTTATCGGATAAAGTGCAAAACTATGCCAGTAATGTCCCATGTGACGACACTGATTTGTTTACTGGCTTGAGAAGCTTGACAGCCAGTTGTCACATTCAAATAAAACCTAATGCAGGGACAGTGACACATGATTCTGTTGTAGTACCTGTAGCTCTTGGAGGTAACCTAGAACAGGAACGAGAGAGAATTCAAATCTCAGATGCATCTCTTGGAGGTAACCTAGAACAGGAACTAAAAATGCAAGTCCCAGTCGTCATTAACAAGCAACTAGAGCTAACAGAGAAGGTGAATAATATGGTTGCTGATTATGAAGAAAGGCACAACTCGCATTTGTACTTAAAATACTTTTCATTAAAAATACTTTTCAGGACTTAAAGGTGCAGCTGAAGTGTTGGTGTGATTTTTACTTATGAAATTTAGAAAAGAATTTTAGCTACCAAAGTTTATTATATAGATATGAATAGCAAGATACAAGCAGTAAAATGTTTAGTCCCTTTAGTTTTATGTACAAGTCAGGCATATTATCAACCAGAGAAGAAGTTGTGGACAGTAATAGAGTTGAAGGATTTTATTTGGGTGGGGAAGAGGGCAAGATTTAAGTGGTATAATGATCTTCCCAACAGAGTAAGGAAATGTAGGATTACCTGATTTGAAGGGCTATTACAGAGCTATACAGTTAAAGTTCTTGTACATAACACAAGCAGAAAACTACAATTTAAAGTGGAAAGGGATGATGATGGGGGGTGTAATTCAAGAAGTAAGAAAAAATGGAAGTTTGGATGTGGATCCTTAAGGATAGTCATACAGAATATTATCTTCATAAAGTATCGGGAAGTATACTAAGAACTAAACCAACATGGAACTGGATAAAGGAGATTCTGCCAATAAAGGTGATTGCAATTATGGGTACAGAAAACAGATAAGAGGGGGCTGGAATTTACTGGAGGAAACTGGCAAAGGAACCAAGGTGTTAGGAACAAATAATTTTGAGAAGCAAAGGTAATCGAATGGAAAGAGGCCAAGAAGACCTTAGGATTGCAGGCTAGTGATTACTTGATATCAATCCCTGATAGGAAAGGCATAGACAAAGAGAAAGGGATAGGAAATCCCAAACAAAAGACCTGCACTGGTTGAGTTTTTAATTAAATCTAGAACAGAAGCTGCTGTTAAAAGGTGATAATTAGTAGGTCACACAAAATAGCTATGGAAATCTATCCGATTGGAACGAGATTAGATATGCAGTTCACAAAGAAACAATGGGAGGACATGTGTATGGTTCCCAAATATGAAAAAAGTCTAGATTTGGAATTCTGCCAGCAAGTGTTTGCATATATATGTTTATACCCCAAACAGACTGGGTGAGAGGGGGGTGAAGTTGGCAAGGGGTATATACGAACATATGTTTTAGGAGTGTAGTGAGTTGGCAGACTTGAAAAAATCCTTATATAGTAGTCATGAATACTGGTTCAGCAAATGAGTATAACTAAGAAAATTATTTCTTGTTAGTGGACATTCAGAATCTGAGTTGGCTAGATATAGTAAGGCCTTGTTGCGTTTAATTCTGGTGGTTGCCGAAAAAGCAAGTACTGGAAACTAGAAATCAAATCTAAACCAGCAATACTTGAAGTAGTGATTATTGTAACAGATAAAAGAACAGGAGCTGGCATCTTTAGAAGAGGGTAGGAGAAAATTACATATATCTATATACACTGAGCAGAGTGGATGAGGGGTATTGACTACAACTCTGATCTGAGATATACAAGTTTTTCTTGGCTTATTTATACTGGTTATTGCTTCTAGCAATTTATATATAGCACTTTTTATTGCCTGCTGCATACTTTCTACTGTATTTTATTGCTGATTTGTTTGCAGTTAAAAGCATTCTGTAGAGTCTTCTTGCTCCTTTATCTGTCTAAAAACCTTTCATTTTGTGCCTCACTGCTGTCATAAAGATTTCTGTAGTGTTTACTGTCTAAAAGAGTGTAGACTAATAGCTTTATTATTGGTCCCCACCCTCCCTCCCTGTTGGTGTGTTTTTGTTATACTTGGTGGGTTTGTATTTGCCAACCCCTGCTGTAAATTTGATCTGGGACACTCCTCCCAGTCTAGTGTCATTAGCTCATTCTACCTAATACAGAGAGAACATCTGAGAAGGCCTTCTGTTCCTCCATGTTCATCGTGTTACCCTGCTGCAGTCATCACACTTGGGTTATCCTGCCATCAGGCGGTCCCGCAGTCGGCCTGAATTCCAAAGTCTTGGTCCGGCGTCGGTTGCTGTTGCTTCTTCCCTGACGTCAGTGCGCCAGGGGTATACAAGAGGCATCCAACGCCATTTTCTTCAGTCTTTCTTGCTGCGCGGTGCCCGAAGCAGAAGCAGTTCACAAGTGCCGGTCGGCCGACACCTGAGATTTTCGATTTGAATTTCAGTCCGAAGTCTTCAATAAAGCTAAGTAGCCCGTTGGGGAACATTTTCTTGCCCCAGTCCGATGTCAAAGTTAACAATTGCATTTCTTGTGGGAAGCAAATACCTCATAAGGACTTCCATTCCTGTTGTATTCCTTGCCTAGGCCCAGACCACAACTTCACAGGTTGTCGGTTTTGTGCTAGGTTTAATAAACGAACTACCAAACGCCGTTTTGACTTCGCACGGCATTACTTTGGTAGGAAGTTTAATTATATCATGCCGTCGGAGCAGCCGACGACCGCCATACATAAAAAAAACGCAAGGATAAGGACAGGCAGCCTAGGAACAAGCTAGACTCCGAGGCCTCAGCTGGGCCTGTCGCCAGTTCTCCGGTTTTCAGTGAGGCGCCTACGTAGCCCCTGACTACCGCAGAACTGGAACCCCAGACAGCTGCGGATTCCCAAGTGGAGCCTACTAGGCCAATGCAGCCATCTTCCGACCCCGGAGCAGAAGTAGACACCGGTGCAGTGGAAACACCTTCGGTTGCAGAAGGCGTCTTCAGACCGACTACACTCACCATTAAATCTTATACTAAGCTTAAAACTCCTTTAAAACCTAAGAAAACTGTACATCAGTCTACAGTCCAAGGCCCCATGCCTACGAAACAGATGCTTAAGATGGCTGAAGATTTGATTACCCTAATCAGGGGTTCCCATCCCCCTCCTGATAAGACCAAGACAAGAGGAGGATTATGCATCCTCTGACCAGGTTTCACTCTCCTCAGATTCTTCTGAGGAACATGATTACACTTTTCTACCTTATGAAGACTCTGATGCTGAAGACTCTATTCCCTCAGCATCTCCCCCTGAAGACTACTCCTTTGGGGAAACTTTACATATCATGAGGGAACATTTCCACTGGGAAGGCCAGGACTACTCAGATTCTAAGAAAAGGCTCAGAGAGTTCCTTTTACTACCCCAGCACAGACCTCTTGCTATCCCTCCTGTTTTAGATATTGTGGATGATGTTTACTTGGGAGTCTAGTTTAAATCCAGACTCTCTACCTCCTGCTCCAGCCAAACCAGATAGATACTACAGAGTACTTGACTCACACAAATTCCTTTATAAAAGCCCTGTAGCTGACCCAGAAACAATTTCCCAGGGTTCTAAGGGAGCTAAAGCTTCTATGGCTAAAAATCCTGTGCCCTCTGAAAGGGATTCCAGAGCCCTAGATAGATGGGGAAAGAAAATATACACCTCAGCAACTCTGGCTATGAGAGCATTAAATTGCCAGTTTCACAATGAAATATCAGCAATTCCTATTGTCTCAGTTAAAACAAAAAATGAGCACACATTACAGTCTGAATTCAAGGAAATGCAGGATCTGTTGCATGCAGCTGAACAGGTGGGCAAACATACTTTACAATGCGGATTCGATTCATTGGAAGCTTCCTGTAGAGCAGCTGTTACTGGCTCTGCCATACGTAGACAGGCTTGGTTAAAAGAACAAACCCTTCCTGATCATGTTAAAGCAAAATTATTGGATGCACCTTTACAGCAGGATGTATTATTTGGTGTCAAAGCAGAAGAGGTTTTAAAGAAAATGGAGGATAAGGCAAAGTCTATGCAAATGGTCAAGGATTTTTTGCAGGTACAACCCCCTCGTTTCAGCAGAAGTTGACCAACAAAAAACTGGTTCTTTCCAGCTTCTGACAGATCACAGAGGGGCAAATACAGACGCCCAAGGGGCAGAGGTCAGTCAAAGGGCCCTTACAAACCTCGCCAATGGGGTTCTGCTACCCAGAAAGGAGGAGAAGACAGGCCCCAAGCTAGCAGAAGACAAACACAATGACTCTATCCTCAAATTACCAAGCAAATCTCTCCAGGCAACTCCCTTGGGAGGAAAACTAGCATTTTTTACAGACAACTGGCACATCATCACAAAAGACAAATGGGTTCTAAACATTGTTTCTCAAGGATACAGATTCCACTTTCATACCTTACCAAGGATCAAAGGAATGCCAAACCTGCCACCAAATCAATGGGCAGAGGCACAAAAACAAATTACAGCTCTCATGGACATGAGAGCCATTCACCAGGTACCTACACAGGAGCAAGGACAAGGATTTTACTCAAGACTCTTCCTAGTCCCAAGAAAGGACAAAGCATGGAGAGCCATTCTGGATCTTTCAATTCTGAACACCTATCTCCAAGTACCAAAATTCAAGATGCTAACACTACAGCAGCTTCTTCCCATGCTGGGCAAGAATGTTTGGCTAGTCACTTTGGACCTCAAGGAGGCATACCTGCATGTCCCTATCAGACAACGTTGCAGAAGATACCTCCGCTTCATTGCAGGTTCAACACATTATCAATTCTCTGCACTGCCCTTTGGCTTATCTACTGCGCCCAGGGTCTTCACAAAATGCCTGGCACCAGTAATTGCATACTGCAGACAAAGAGGAATTCAAATATACGCATACCTGGACGACTGCCTTATTCAAGCAGAAAGCAAGGACATTCTTTTAAAGCATCTGGCATTTGTCAAACACCTTCTAAGTTGCCTAGGGTACACAGTAAACGAAAAGAAATCAAAACTAGTGCCCTCACAAAACATGATATCCCTGGGTGCCAGCTTGAATACAAATGCCCAGATGGCTTATCTCACGCCAGACAAGCAACGACAGCTGTTTCAATCTTTCAAAATAATGGCAACACAGACCCAACTCCCTGCAAGAAAAATTCTGCAGGCCTTGGGATTCATGGCATCTTGCATACTACTAATACCATTTGCAAAACTGCATATGAGGAAATTACAATGGTACCTGAAAAGTGTATGGACTCAGCACAGCCACAGCTTGGAAACAATGATACCACTCATGCCCTGCCTTCAGCAGGAGTTTCTGTGGTGGGCACAGGCATGTCACCTCAACAAGGGTCAGCCTTTCACCTTGCCCACAGCCAGGCAAACTATGACAACAGATGCATCGGACTATGCCTGGGGAGCACACATGGCAGGGCAGTGCATTCAGGGCAAATGGACTACAGATCAGAGGCATCTGCATATCAATCAAAAATAAATGCTAGCAGTACAGAATGCTCTAACAGCTTTCAAGGACCTTCTACACCCAGGACAACTAATAATAAAGCCGGACAATACCACAGTAATGTGGTACATAAACAAGCAAGGGGGCACACATTCCTACCCTCTATGCAGGCAAGCAATGACCTTGTGGAACACTGCACTGTCTTACCAGGTTCAATTACAAGCACAATTCCATGCCAGGAAAGAAAAACACATTGGCAGGCGACCTAAGCAGAAACATCATGGATCCACACGAATGGAAACTAGATCCACAAGTATTTGCAATGATAGCTCAAAAATGGGAACGCCCAGACATAGATTTGTTTGCAAGCCCCCACAACCACCAACTTCAAAAATTTTGCACAAGGACCTTCCATCCACTAGCTTGGAAAGTGGACGCCCTCTCATTCAGTTGGAAAACATTAACAGTGTATGCCTTCCCTCCACTGCCTCTTCTAGCAAAGGTACTGCTGAAAGTCAGATTAGAGAGGCCACAAATGATGCTCATTGCACCAGACTGGCCACGCCAGCATTGGTATCCAATTTTAAGGAACATTGCCCACGGCCCACCATGGATTTTGCCACAAATTCCTCACCTGCTCACCTAGCGAGACAATCAGATTCTACACAGCCAGCTCAAGACTAAACCTGGCTGCATGGCAAATTACCTAAACAACCAACCAACATCTTTATCCAAAGCTGTTATGGATGTCATTCTGGAGGCCAGGAGGCCCAGCACCAGGAAAACCTATTCAGACAAATGGAAAAGATTTTGCGCCTGGAACCAGGCTAAAGTCAAAAATCCCCTTGATCTAAACATTCCTCAGATTCTACAATATTTAACTGAGATGTTACACAAAGGACTTTCCTTTTCATCTATTAAGATCCACGCCTCAGCAATTTCAGCACGGATCCTCCTTTATTCTCACATCCACTCCTAAGACAGTACCTCAGAGGGGCTAAGAACTTAAGACCTCCAAGGAGAGCTCCAACACCTACTTGGGATCTCAACTTTTGTTCTGGAAAAGCTTACACTGCCGCCCTTTGAACCAGCTTTTTCAGCTGATTTAAAATTTCTTTCATGGAAAACTGCCCCACTACTAGCAATAACATCAGCTAGAAGAGTCTGAGCTACAGGCACTAATGGCAGTGGAACCTTTCCTCATTTTTCATCAAGACAGAGTCTCTCTACAAACTAACCCTTCCTTTATGCCAAAGGTGGTATCCAGTGTGGCCCTAAACCAAACCATTCACTTGCCCACCTTCTTCCCTAATCCCCAGAACAAAGGAGAAAGACTCCTGCACTCTTTGGACATTCACAGGCAATTACGTTACTACTTGGATAAAACTAAGGCTGTCAGAAAAACTGACCAGCTCTTTGTAGCCTATGCTACAGGATCACAAGGAAAAGCTATCTCAAAACAGACCATTCCTAAATGGATAGGGCATTGCATACGTTTCTGCTACTCACATCATGGGAAACCGGTACCTGCTAACATTAGGTCCCACTCCACCAGGGCTACAGCTACATCAGCAGCCTTTCTCAGGGGAGTGCCAACCAAGGATATTCTGGAAGCTGCAACTTGGAGTTCAGTGCACATCTTCACCAAACACTATCACTTACCTCTATACTGTAAGACTAGAGCTGGTTTTGCCACTGCAGTTTTGCAGGGCCTACTAGCTTCTTCTAACCCTGTTTGACTCCACCTCCCATCCTTAGCTTTGGGATTCAACCCAAGTGTGATGACTGCAGCAGGGTAACATGATGAACATAGTACAGTTGTGTACCTACCATAAATGTAGATGTTCGAGTTTTCACCCTGCTGCAGTCCAGGTTACCCTCCCTCCATCCCCTCTGAACTAGCTGAACTTATCTCCTCCACTTTATCCTATACTACCTCTGTGGTGTATTTGCTTGTACCTAAGGGTTTTGCTTTATTTTTATATAGCTGTGTATATATATATTTTGCCTACCTATTGGGGACACCTGACATCTGGGGCAAGAAAAACTGAAGAAAATGGTGTTGGATGCCTCTTATATACCCCTGGCGCACTGACGTCAGGGAAGAAGCGACAGCAACCGACGCCGGACCAAGACTTTGGAATTGGCCGACTATGGGACCGCCTGACGGCAGGATAACCCAAGTGTGATAACTGCAGCAGGGTGAACACTCGAACATCTACATTTATGGTAGGTACAAAACTGTACTTTTCTCCCTTTCTTAAAAAAAAAATTGCCTGAATCTCCTTGTGTACTGACTGTGATTCTCAAACATTTTGGAAATATAGAGTACATTTTAGTTCGTTTATTAAAACCGTATTTGCCTTAATATTGCTACAACTCAAGTGCTCTAGGCTGCACTGCATCTGAATTGTTTGTGTGTTTTAGCTGCTTTTCTGTATGTATTGACCTCTCTGTATATGTAGACCAGCTACTTATTCTACTGTATTACTGCATCTTAAATCGTTTTTCAGTTGTGCACTTGCCTTGCTTCATTTAAAAAGTTTTAAATTGCTAATTTTGTAGAGTTTTAATTACTGTTTAGGACTACACGCTCGTGTGTTAGCCTTTTCTGTGTTTATTTACTGTATTATTGCATTGTTTAGCCTGTTTTAGTCTTATTTGCTTGTTTCCCACCTTTCCTAGCTAGTATAGTCCAGATCCCAGGCTTTGCTTATCTCAGGACTTTTTCCTGTGTTCAGAGCTATCCAGACCTTGATGTGGTAGAGGGAAGTCCTACTGCTTACCAGTGGGCGTGGTGAGCATTGTACTGCATATTTAACACTAGAGGAGTGGTTTCCAGCTCTGAAATTGTAATTGTATTAGCCTTTTTGGGCTGATTTCTATCCCTTTCAACTTTCTGGCTTAAAAACGCGTGTGTTTGTGCATTTTTCGCATCATGCAGCACCACGGGGCTACAGTTAAACTATTCCAGGTGCCACAAAGTCTGCTCTTCAAATTTTCCCGTAGAACGAGCTGGTTTCTCAGTAGTAGCACTAAAATCTGAACGCCTGTGAGTAGCACTTGCTCTAGAACCTGCTGGAAAGCACTAGGAAGCCTGAAACTGATACATGCACTCAACTCTCAATAAGGAGAAATTAATCGTAGGCACTAAACAGCCTATAATTGCAAAGTACCTTGCAAAGGTATGGGAAAACAGCTCTTGTACTTTACAAAAAAAGCACCTAAACAGGCATGTCCAAGGGTCAGCTTCCGGTGATTTCTCCTGTCCACCTGGTGAATCTGGGCATACTGGGGCAATGCGGCAACTGCCTCATGTACACAGACAACCCTGTCATCCTACCACCCAATACTACAACCTGTGAGAGATGCACTTACATAGTCAAACTGGAAGCAAAGCTCTCTCTGGCCAAGATTGTGCTAGACAGTCAAGAGGAGAAGGTTAACACCTGCATTACATCTCAAGCAACACATAGCCCTTCAAAACCCACACCATCAACACCTACACTTAGCAACACTAAACCCACATATGCGGAGGCCCTTAACATTAACCTGCCCAAGCAAAAAGGATCTCCGAAGCTGAAACGCAAACAAACACCAGTCACAACCAAGGTGACACATAGCTCACAACACCAGTGTGCCACCCAACAACAGCCCCTAAGGCAAGACAATGTACCCAACACTTTAGTCATGGGTGACTCTATAGTCGGGCACACTGATGTCCCACTCACTGGGCTGAACAAGGAGAAAATTACATTCAGCTGCCTGTTTGGTACCAGGATCCGCCACATTAACGCATCCACTCAAGTCACTCCACAACAAGTGCAAATATGACTCTGTCATTGTCCATGCTGGAGTGAATGACTTCAGACGTACCTCCCTGGATTACATGAAAAGAGACATGGAAGAGCTCTCAGATCATGTGGCCCAGGCAGGTATGACCCTAGCCTTGAGTAGCATCCTGCCTTCGCCCAAAATGATACCACAGTATAAAGACAAAATGATTGACTCCAACAATTGGCTAAGCTTCTGGTGTCATTCAAAGGGGATCCAGTATCTGTCTGCCTGGGAAGACATGATCGACAAACCACGAATCTTTGCCAGAGATGGTCTGCACCTGTCACCCCTGGGATTCAGGTTACTGGCTAAAGCTCTTGCCACCCTTATAGTGCCTTTTTTAGGCAAGGTTCAAAGGATAAAACCACCACCGTAGCAGATGCAAGCATGCAAAATCTGAAGGTAATGCTACTTAATGCTAGAAGTCTAAACCTCAACGTGCACTCTCGAGGCACTCCTAAAAATGGAGAACATTGATATCTGTTCAGTAACTGAGACCTGGTTCAAGGCAATACCAGGCTACAACTCTTACCACACTTTTCGGCCACAAAACCAAGACTGAAACACTAAAGGTGGAGGAGTATCCATATTTACCAAGGATATTCACACCTCCAGGATAGTTGCCTAGCACAATGCATCTAAAATTCTCCAGGTGCAACTAACACTAGGTAAGACTGCAATCCAAATTGTAGCTTGCTACAGATCCCCCACCATGCCCCAAGATTCTCACTACACCTTTCTAAACATACTGGAAAATATTAAGATACAACCAAACAACCTAATACTGGGTGATTTCAACTACCCTGCCATTAACTGGGAAAACTACTCTGGTACCAACACCTTTTCCCAACTGTTCTTGGAATTCATAAATTCCAATGCCTTGGATCAACTAATTCATTGTCCCACCAGGGGCTTCAGTATCCTAGACCTGGTCATTACCAACATGGGAGATAGATGCTCCACACCAGTGGTCACCCCCTCATTGGTCAGGTCTGATAGTAAGCAAATCACCCTTGACATCCACATCCCACCCCCACCCACCTGTAAGGAAACCTCCGTAAAAAACTTCTCCAAAGCCAACTTCATGCTACTCAAGTCAGAAGTGACAAACTTCATGACGCCCATGCAGACGGAATCTGAAAGTTCGACTGCCATATCCTACACTAAGGCACTGTACAAGCACATCCACTCATGCATGAATCGTGCCATCCCAAATAGAACCAAGATGCTGTCCTCCAAAAAAAAAAAAGGAAGCCAATCTGGTGGTCCCCTGCTATAAACAAAACTATACAACAGGAGGAAGAAACTGTTGCAGAAAAGAGGAAAATCCCAGGATGCAAAAAACTACCTTACCAGCCTCTGTAAGAAGCTGAAATCCCTCATAAAATCCTCAAAAGCTAGTTACGAAAATAAAATTGCCATGGATTCCAGACAACCACAAGGCATTCTATAGTTATGTCAAGAATCTAAATGGCAATGCTCAGATCTGCTCTGAGCTACAGCAGAATGGCATTAAATATACTGATCACAAGGATATTGCCAATATCCTGGCAGATTGATTTAGTGCCAACTTCACCCCCCTCTCACCCACTAAAGCGCCCATCTCCATACAAAAGACTGCCAAATTCTGATAATCATGGCCACACAGGTAGAAACCGCACTCTCCAAAGCTAAGAATACAGCATCATTGGGACCAGATGACATCCCAGGCTGTGTACTACATGAACTACAAAATGAACTGGCACCTCACCCAAGTGTAATTTTTAATCATAGCCTCACCTCAGGCTTTGTGTCCACTGAGTGGCGCACAGCTACAGTTATCCCACTCCACAAGGGGGGATCCACCTTAGATCCCAGGAACTACCGTCCCATCAGTCTGACGAGCCTGATCTGCAAGGGCATGGAACGTATTATCATGGAACTTATAAACAAAGACATTGGCAACCTTCAAACACTGGACCCCACCCAGTTTGGGTTCGTGAAGGGCTGATCTTGTCTCCTGAACCTGATTGACTTCTTCTAATCAGTTTCCAGAGCTGTGGACGAAGGTAAGGTGGTCCACACAGCCTATCTGGACCTTGCCAAGGCCTTCGACACCATCCCCCACTCTGGAATCTTAGATAAACTACTAAGCTGGACATAAATCCCTACGTCACTTGATGGGTTGCCAACTGGCTTACTGACAGAACCCAGACTGTAAAAGTAGCAGACTCCAAATCCAGCTCCAGAAAATTGACAAGTGGAGTACCTCAGGGTTCAGTCCTGGGACTGCTCTTGTTTGGCATCTACTTCTCTGAAGTACAGGCCAGCACTAAGGGACTCTGGCTAACAAAGTTCGCAGAAGACTGCAAAGTGGGAGCCATTATTGAATCCCCAAATGATGTGGCTATTCTACAAAAGGGCCTTACAGAAACAAATGCTTGGTGCCAGAGCCATTGGCTCAAGCTTAATGCCAAGAAATGTATAGTTATCCCCTTTGGAAAAAAAACATGTACCCATGAATTACCACATAGGTGGCAGTACACTAAACATCAAGTGTGTGATGAGAGACTTAGGGACACAGGTGGACAGTGGTCTCACCTTTGATAACCAAGTCGTCACAACAGTCAGGAAATCCTTCTATGTGGCACACCTCATCACTAAGGGATTTTCATCCAGAAAAAAGGAGGTCATTGTCCCACTGTACTCATCCTTCATTAGACCCATTATAGAGTTTAACGCCTCGTTTGGTATGTACCGCACAAGACATCTGCAACAGATGGAAAGGCCGCAGAAATACCGCACTAAAAGAATCGCAGGCCTAAAGCAGATGCCATATGCTCACCATCTAAAAAAACTCCAGCTATACTTGGTGGCATATCGTCTACTCAGAGGCAATCTCTGCTTAACATATACAAGGCCATGTCAAACCCTGAGCTGTTTGACATGGACATGCTCCACTTAAAGAAATCCCAATCCCTCAGAGCCGCACGCTCCAGGGATCTAAACCTGGTCATCACAATGAACAAAACATGCTGGAGGGATAGGTTCCTGACCCAGAGACTCCCCATACTCTGGAATAAACTGCCCATACATGTCAAGCAGAGCGCCTCCTTGGCCCTCTTCAAAAGGTACTTTGACGATTGGATGGGAGATGGGGAAATTCACCCCAGGGATCATGTCAGTCACCCTGCTAGACAGTGGTCCAGGGAAGTAAATATTGTGGGAAGAAATATCCAGGGAATTGTTATGGCTAGGCTTGTATAGGCCCTAGGGCCAATAGCCTAGTACCAACCTATGAACCTATAAAAATGGAAAATGTAGGAACATGTTTTGAAGGAAGAATGGGGTTTAAGAGAAGGCAGGAAATTAATAATGTTTATAATGTTGCCTGTATTATAGGATATATATATATATATATATATATATATATATATATATATATATATATAAAATGTGTGTGTGTGGTATATGTTAGTAAATGTGAATTTAATATAGTTTGATTACTTTTACTTAAATGTACATTTGCCTATGCCACAAATAATAATTCAATAAAGTTGTTAAAAAAAAAAAAAAAAAAAAAAAACCGGTTTTGCATTTTTATAGATCCACAACATCAGAATAAAGTAACTAAAGGAGTGCATTGCCCATTTTGTACAGCTATTTAGACTCAAGCATGCCAAATGCTATTTTTCTGTCAACACTAGATGCAGGCCATGGGTTCTGGTAGATAAAGCTACACAACAAACGCTCCATATTGTTTATATTTTATATACCTCTAAGAAGGTGCAGGAGCCTTAGACACACGTGGTATTTCATCAGTCTTGGAGGTGTTCCAAAGAGCTGCTGCCCCGTAATTTAAGTGTGTGAATGTGTTATAAACTTTCACTGTAGGCTCAGGCAAACTAACAACATGGCAGGAGACTGATGCGCCTGCTGAACAGATATAGACTGTAAAACTTTAGTAAAAGCAGATGTCACATCTGAAATATATAGGTTGCATTTTAAAAAATTGGCCAGAATGAAGCTTAATTGAAAAAATGAACTGCAGTACTAATACCATGACCAGAAGTCCTGTTCAACTCTCCAGATATGATGAACTGTTGAAGAAACCATGTGGATATCAGGATGGTTCCATAGTTAGAAAGGATTCTAAAGACCAAAAAGTTGCCTAGTTATAATGTTTTTTTTTTTTTGTTGTTGTTTTTTTTGTTTGGAGGGGGGGGGCATTGGCATAATGGTTAAGGTCTTTACCTCACGTATGCAAGGTACAGAGTTTGATTCTGACCTCCTGGTTATTGGTTGCGTATGTAATAGCCTGCAGACTGATACACTAGTATTTACCTTTGAACCTATGAATGTGTAAGCTTTCACGGTGATGTAATTGGCCCATAGGTTCATAAAAGTGTTGCACAGTGAAGTAGGAGCCTGCAGCACTTTACTCACGCAATTCCACTAATTATATGGACAACTCGTGTCCAAGTCTGTGCACTTAAATGTAGTATAATATGGCTTTGGCTGCTTCATCCACTTGGCTGTCTTAACAAGACAGCCTTGTGCCTTTGATGTGGACAGCATTCTTGTTGTCATGCCTGTGAGAACACATGCACTCAAGTGGATTCGTGTTTCATGTCTTATTGATTTCAAAACTGTAAGTTACACAGTCATTGTGCATGGAATGTTCCAGTAATGCTTTATTCTACAACTGACTCCTTTACTTTTACATGGATTTATTGGCTTGTTTTTATGGCAGAATGTTGACACTTGTTAAAAACCTAGAACAAACTTGCAGCTTGAGGCAGATGTCCATATCAACACTCATTATGACAGTGTGTTCCAGAACCAGCTGCTCAATGTGACAACATTGCTGTCAGATTGGCAAAACTCATTTTGGGGTCATTTTGAGACATTACCGCATTTGCCCAAAATGACATGAAAGCTGCGCCATATAAAGTCATTTCCTTTTAAATAAAATTGAAAACGGAGATCTCTGACACCTTTAGAAATTTCTCTAACACAAATTACCGACTACTAAACATTGGCAAGCTTCAGATCCCCAAGTCCACTTAACTCCTCTGAATACGCAGAATGGTACATCATTACCCTTGTACCATATGTGAACTGCGGCAGAGATGTAGCTGTATCCCTTGGCAATAAGCACAGGGAAAACCCCAGAAAAAAATGGTGAAACCATGATATCAGCCAGCTTTACAATAAAAGGAAGATAATTTTGACCAAAAGTAAGAGCAATTCCCAGAATGCTTAGAACCCTGGCATCAACATAACGAAAAAACTCAGGAACTTAATAAAATCTACCAAAGCCAAGTTAGAGACCTAAAGTAGGTATCTAAGACAAAAACAGTCACAAAACAGTTTTTAGTTATGTTCTTAATGTCAAAAGCACAAAGCAGCAGTGTACTGAGCTGATTGTGAATGATGTTACCTACACATTGAGAATTAAGATATAGCTAACCTACTGGCTGATAAGTTTTACTCTAACTTTCCTCTAACTTTTCCCCCTCTGTCTCTTTGTCAAGATATACTTGAAACTGTCTGATCTTCAACCATCACACAGGGCCAAGACCTAAAAATGCTATCAAAAGCTAAAAATAACTGCGTCCTGATAGTATCCTTGGATGTATCTTAAATAGCATGAAGCACAGTTTAACCATCCCTGTCCATATTCAAGTACAACTTGGGTCTATGGATAGGAAACAGAAAATTTACCCTAGGACTCTCCCCAAACTACTAATGGACAAAGGCAGCTCTTAAGTACTTATCTTGTGCATGGGTCCCTCGAATGATCTATGGTATGATCCCAGTTATTTTCATTAGGGGTAATGTATAATTATCAGCCATGTACTGGGTAAGGCCAGTCTAATAGCAAAGGAGATAAGTTAATTCAAGCACCCAAGTGAAAGTGTTTTTTTCTTAGAATGGCCTGCAAGGCTAACCTAGTAGTTGCCCATGAACCAGTGTCAAACCCCACTTACCATTCTGTGTAACATATTGAATTTCAGGCTATTTCTTTTAAACATTGTGCAGATAGTAGTACGTAGTTGCAGGAGATGCATAGATTTGTTTGCACTTTACATCACAAATCTGCATGGTTAGATGACATTTCTCCAGATGAGTTCATGGGGAGTTGGCAAGGATGTAGCTGTAGAGTTTTTATGAGTTCTTAGTAACGTTAAACGTGAACATAACAAGTCTGGTCTGAAGTAGTTAAAATGGCATGATCTAAGTGATTCTACATGTTTAACATGCATTTGTATGTTTTCATTGAAATTTACATAGATGTTTAAAGGTGGTGCAGTTTACATTTCTTGGTAGTATTGGCTGTTTTTTCTGTTCAGATTAAAAAATATTTGGATCTGTGCTACCTATTTAGAGCTGGTTCTATTTATTTCAGAGCTTGTTGTAGACCATATAGGAGCTTGGGTGGGTAGTAAGAGTTTCAGTGACCCTTGAATACTCCTGCAACACATCTGCAATATACAGAGCTCTCAATTTTTTGTCGATTCTCTTGCTATTATCAACATTTTAGTGGAAAGGAAGATTGCGATCTGTTGTCATTCGTAAACCTTTCTAGGTTTGTATAATTTTTCAGTGATACCCTCTATGCATTTCATGTGGAGTCCTGCTCTTCTGAGGTTTGAGCATTATTATTGTTTCATATAGAAGATTTTTTTCTCATTTAAAATTTGATTGCTTCACTGTATCCATATTGTTTGTGTCAGAGAGATGCTATATTTCAGTTGTTACATGTTGTTGGTTATGAGCTAAATGATTAAGAAATGACTCATTTGCGTATCTTGTTAAAGCATGGGAGTGCGTTTCATTAGCAAATACTGAAACAGTAGTTGTCCAAGTGTAAATTGCTGTGGTACTCCAATGTCTGAATTATAGTAGTAGAGTGTATTCGGCAGGGGACTGAATAAAGTGACAACTTTGTAGATTTCCTCTAGTCATGGTTCCAGTTTTGAAAAGTCGGGTGATTTAGCTTCCCATAGATTAGGAAAAGATCCAAAGATCCTTTGTGTAGATTTCTGTTAATGATTTAGTGAGAGGTGAGACATGGCACCATTTTCTTCAGATGTAACGTTGGTAGTAATTGATCCATTGATGCAGAACATTGTCTTTTTCAACTTAGCATTTTTTTTTCCACACAGACTACAGAGTTTAGTTGTAATGTAAATGTTTAATGTCCCCTCACACAGTTTATAGTAGTAGTGAAGGCCCCTGGTATGTTGGCGGAGACTTATTGTTCTCTGATTAGAAAAGCAGCAGCTTTGGAATGGCTGTGACTGTATTGGGTGTGGCTGTTGTATCTTAATAGTGCGAATGTGCGATATGTAGTAATATAAACTTAGTGAGAATGTGCGATATGTAGTAATATAGACTTAGTGCGAATGCGCGATATGTAGTAATATAGACTTAGTGCGAATGCGCGATATGTAGTAATATAGACTTAGTGCGAATGCGCTATATGTAGTAATATAGACTTAATGGCTATGGAAAAGAGTTTGTACCTGTTATTGCTGTTTATAATAAGCTGAGTTATTGTGATAGTATCGTTGCATATTCAGAGGTTGTTTTAAATGCTGTTAATATGAACCTTTGGCTGTAGGTACCTGTTTGAGAAGTAGCTGTATGAAACTTGTGTAATTCTTTTGCCTGATGAGCAGTATGTCTAAAGTAGTTGCACAGCAGCAGTCCTTCCCCTCCCTCACTTTCCTCTCCACTACCTTCCCTACTAACATCCAACCTCCTCCAAGTTTCTGTGTATTGTAACAACATTGCTCCTCTCTACCTCACTCCTCCTATTCCTGCCCGCTCATCTTACTCTTCCTCCTTAACCTCTCTCTCTCTTTCCTAAGTCATACTCTCTTAACTAATTCCAAACTCTCCTGCTTGTTCACCCTGCTCTAACCCAATTCTCCATTACAGCTACCCAATTCTCCATTACACCTTCATCTTATTTGAATTCTCTTCCTCACCAATATCTCTCCTGTATTTATAATTGGCCTCTGTACCTCCTCTGAAATATTTCCTACATCACTGATCCTGTGTACTGATGATTTAATCATCTGTATGTAGTATATCTTCACTGGTTCTATTTGTACTGGGAAGCCCCTTTGTTTTATGCTTTATTACTTGTCTACTGGATCATTATTTGACTTTGGTTTTGAAAATGTTTAACTTGCACTATTTTTTTCTCTGACATCTACCTATTGTATAACTTATTGTTTAACTGCTGTTTTATGTTAACTCTTTTTAGCATTTCCCCCCGGGCTTCTGCTGAAAAGGGGCACATGCCCAGACGGGCATACCCGGTCAACAGATGTCAAATAAATTAATTTTGTTGTAGATTGTTGCTCAGATTGGATTTGTTTGGATCTTTAAAAAATAATGGATGGGGTAGCTGGGGACTGAGTAGAAAACAAGCGAAGGAGAAGTGCAGCCATTTAGGTTGCACATCTGTCTGTCTGTCTGCACTTGTGTCTTAGCAAGGACTCCAGCAGTACAGCCAGATAAGCACCTGGACAGTAGTTTGTAAAGCTGAGAAAAGCTTGTGATTTTAAACGGTCCCTAACGGTTTGTAGCCAGATGACCACTGGCGTGTAGTATGTAGAGTTCCTTAGAGACAACATAGTATAAAGAGTATTGGTGTACTAACACCACCCCAGTCCTATGCATCTCGCAGTGCATGGCATGCAGTGACCAGCTTCAGTATAATGTAAAGGCATACATGTATCTATCTTGGCAGAAGGGGAGAAGACAGCAATCATTTGTTAACATGGCTGCATCATTGGATTTACCAGGTGTTAAAAGTTAATTTCTTTCCTGAGTGCCGGTAATGTTTAGGGGCTGGCTTCTGTCTCTAGAAGACTGTCCCATTTGTAGGCCCAGGTCACCAAAGGTGTACAGCATCATGTCTGACTCGGCAGGTTGTCCTGCTTGTAATTATATTAAAGGGTATATGGAAGACTGAATGTCATTTAGAAATACAAGATCAGTATTTGCAGTTGTGCACCTTTGATAACTAATGGGTGGATAATAAAATATGCTAATGCTTTCAGTGATAAAGGGCTTCAGGAAGAGGGCACCATTTAGTTTCTTGGCCTAGGGGTAGTCGTGGTCCAGCCTAATGCACTGATAACCCCACTGTGGTTGGAGAGGGGTGAAGCTACACCTTCAGGCATTGGGATAAGGCTGCCCCTCCCATGGTAGTGAAACTGATGCACAGGCACGTACAGGGGCACAAACTCCTGTATAGTAGACCTGATGACCAGTCCTCCAATCACATCTCGTCTTTGCGCAGGCAAGGCCTTCTTTATGTGAAAATGAATGAATGAATGATTATTGATTGGTGTCGACCTATGGAAGAAGGACAAGAACTTGATGGTTGACAGACAATGAGGGAAACAGCACCTAGAACAACAAAATGTATACAGCTGGTACCAACATATAAGGGGTACCAACATATCGGGGGTAATGGTACCAACATACAAGGGGTACAAACATATAAGGGGTACTGGTACCAACATATAAGGGGTACCAACATATAAGGGGTACTGGTACCAACATATAAGGGGTACTGGTACCAACATATAAGGGGTACCAACATATAAGGGGTACTGGTACCAACATACAAGGGGTACCAACATACAAGGGGTACTGGTACCAACATACAAGGGGTACCAACATACAAGGGGTACCGGTACCAACATACAAGGGGTACCAACATATAAGGGGTACCGGTACCAACATATAAGGGGTACCAACATATATAAGGGGTACTGGTACCAACATATAAGGGGTGCCAACATATAAGGGGTACCGGTACCAACATATAAGGGGTGCCAACATATAAGGGGTACCGGTACCAACATATAAGGGGTGCCAACATATAAGGAACACTTTGACATTAGCAGAAAGAAAGAATAGCAGCCTGTGAATAATTTTTCTAAAGACACACACAACTAGTAACTAGTGCTCACCGTTTACCATTGACCACTTCAAAAATAAACTGAGATGCAAGTCATAATTGTCACAAGTTTCATAAGTTACACTTCTTCACTGCCTTTACCTGTGGCTGCTGTAGACAGTTTGATTCTGAGGCACTTCCATTCTAGCTACAAAGGTTTTATGTCAGCATTCATATTTTGTTTACACTTTAAATACATTAAGCTCCTTTGTAGTTATGCAAAGTACATTCTCAGAGTTACAGCACTGTGTTTACAACTGGCATTTCCTTCCATAGAGCAGTTGCACATAATTTCCTGTAACATGGAATCAAGCTGAAGTTAACCAAAGGAGGACATGTAATTGCAAACTCATTGCAGCAGGAAGTTAAAAATGTCACTCAACCACTTCTACAGGTAGCATCCATAGAGACTGAATGCAGTTTTTTTAGTTATAAATTCACACCAGTTGTAGTGGGTAAAAGGAGCACTGATATAGGATTCCCACCACCACTGCTCGCACAGAAAACTTGATTTTTAATTAATGTCTAAATCTTATTTTATAAACTGTTTTCAACAAAACATGATTACCATATTAATGTTTTCTGCAGGCACCCATATTTATAATTATAGATTTATCTTTGTTGGAACGGGCACATTATTATTACTCACCTATTGCTCGTGCTCTCTCTCTCTGTAGCAGATGCATTCTGCCAACCAGCTCCTCTGAACTATAAGTGAAAGCACATGCGACTGTTCTCGTAACTCCATTTTTTTCCACTAGCAAGTCGTCCTTCTATTTAGATATTTATACATCATCCATGAATGTAAAATGCTCTCGTCTGTCAGATTACTCATCCATGAATGTAATTACAGTCAGTTGCCTGTCTGGTGCCAGGATCCTCCACATAACGCATGCACTCAAGTCACTCCACAACAAGTACAAATACAACTCTGTCATTGTCCGTGTTGGAGTGAATAACTTGAGATGTACCTCCCTGGGCTACATGAAAAGAGACATGGAAGAGCTCTCAGATCATGTGGCCCAGGCAGGTATGACCCTAGCCCTGAGTAGCATCCTGTCTTCGCCCAGAATTGGTACCACAGTATAAGGACAAAATGATTGACTTCAACAATTGGCTAAGCTTCTGGTGTCATTCAAAGGGGATCCAATATCTGTCTGCCTAGGACGACATGATCGACAGACCACGATGCTTTGCCAGAGATGGTCTGCACCTGTCGCCCCTGGGATTCAGGTTACTTGCTAAGGCTCTTGCCACCCCTATAGTGCCTTTTTTAGGCAAAGTTCAAAGGACAAAACCACCACCATAACAGGTACAAGCATGCAAAATCTGAAGGTAATGCTACTCAATGCTAGAAGTCTAAATCTCAAAATGCACTCTCTCGAGGCACTCCTAAAAATGGAGAACATCAATATCTGTGCAGCAACTGAGACCTGGTTCAAGGCTTCATAGAGCACCCCTGCAATACCAGGCTACAACTAAACACTAACGATGGAGGAGTGTCCATATTCATCAAGGATGTTCACAATACCAGGCTAGTTGCCCAACACAATGCGTCTGAAATTCTCCAGGTGCAACTAACACTAGTTAAGACTGCAATCCAAATTGTAGCTTGCTACAGATCCCCCACCATGCCCCAAAATTCTTACTATACCTTCCTAAACATACTGGAAAATATTAAGATACAACCAAACACCCTAATACTGGGTGATTTCAACTACCCTGCCATTATAGGTTCATACTAGGCTATCTGCCCTAGGGCATTTATAAGCCTAGCCAGAATGTGTTTGGCTTTCGCCACCCATTTTAAATTTATTTTGCTATGCCCTTTTTTGAGGTTAGTATACTGTGCCTCTGTCTAACAGTGACACAGAAGTGATACCCGGGGTAAACCTACGATCTCCCATCCACTCATCAAGATTCCTCTTGAAGAGAGTCAATGAGGGACTCTGCCTAACCTGGACTGGGATTTTATTCCAGAGTGAAGGGAGCCTCTGGGTTATGAATCTGTCCCTCCAGCATGTCCTATTTATTTCAGTGCTGAGGTTCAAGTCTCTCGAGCGTAGCTCGATGGGATTTGGATTTTCTGAGGTGCAGCATGTCCATTAATTCCGGGTTGGACATGGCTTTATACGTCAGGCACAGATCGCCTCTGAACAGGCGGTATGCCACTGAGTAGAGCTGGAGTTTCTTTAACCGGGCAGCATATGGCATCTGTTTGAGCCCTTTGATCCTGTTGGTGAGGTACTTTTGGGGTCTTTCCAGTTGCTGCAGGTGTCTGGTAAAGTACATCCCAAAAGGGGCATTGTACTCAATTATGGGCCTGATGAGGGATGAGTAAAGAGGCACGATGACCTCCCCTGATCTAGATGTGAATCCCTTCATGATTAGGTGGGCTATATAAAATGCCATTAACTGGGAAAAATACTCGTGTACCAACACCTTTGCCCAATGGTTCTTGGAATTCCCACCAGGGGCTCCAATATCCTAGACCTGGTCATTACCAACATGGGAAACTGATGCTCGACACCTATGGTCACCCCCTCGTTGGTCAGGTGTGACCATAAGCTAATCACCCTCAACATCCACTTCCCACCCCCACCCCCTGCTAAGAAAACCTCTGTAAAAACCTTCTCTAAAGCCAACTGTATGCTACTCAAGTCAGAAGTGACAAACTTTACGACACCCATGCAGACGGGAACTGAAAGTTCGACTGCTGAATCCTACAGTAAGGCACTATATGAGCACATGCACTCGTGCATGAATCGTGCCATCCCCAACAGAACCAAGACGCTCTCCTCAAAAAAAAAAAAAAAGGAAGCCAATCTGGTGGTCCCATGCCATAAACAAACTTTACAACAAAAGGAAGAAACTGTTGCAGAAAAGAGGAAAATCCCAGGATGCAAAAAACTCCCTTACCAGCCTTGGTAAGAAGCTGCGATCCCTCATAAAATCCTTCAAAGCTAGTTACGAAAATAAAATTGCCAAATATTCCAAAGACCGCCACAAGGCATTCTATAGCTATGTCACGAATCTAAATGGCAATGCTCAGATCTGCTCTGAGCTACAACAGAATGGCATTAAATATACTGATCCCAAGGATATTGCTAATATCCTGGCAGATCAATTCAGTGCAAACTTCACCCCCTAAAGGGCCCATCTCAATACCAAAAGATTGCCAAATTCCGGTAATAACGGCCACACAGGTAAAAAACGCACTCTCCAAAGCTAAGAATACAGCATCCATGGGACCAAACGATATCACAGGCTGTGTACTACATGAACTACAAAGTTAACTGGCACCTCACCCAAGTGTCATGTTTAACCATAGCCTTACCTCAGGCTTTGTGCCCACTGAGTGGCACACAGCTACAGTTAACTCCACAAGGGGGGATCCATCTTGGATCACGGGAACTACTGCCCCATCAGTCTGACGAGCCTGATCTGCAAGGCCATGGAACATATTATCATGGAACTTATAAACAAAGACATTGGCAACCTTCAAACACTGGACCCCACGCAGTTTGGGTTCGTGAAGGGCCGATCTTGTCTCCTGAACCTGATTGACTTCTTCAAATCAGTCTTCAGAGCGGTGGGCAAGGGTAAGGTGGTCCACACAGCCTATCTGGACCTCGCCAAGGCTTTCAACACCATCCCCCACTCTGGAATCAGGTTCCTGTCAGAAGAACGAAGACGCATTCTGCCAAATGCGTCTTCATTGAACTGTAAATGTCGAAAATACAAAATGACAAAGCGGCTTTTAAGTGAAATCTTTCCCTGGGAAAGAAGTCGCTTGGCTGCTTCTCACACTTTGCTGTTTTTGGCACTGTAGTGCGATCTCGGAGTTGGTGTATTTAAGTAGGTGGGGGTGGGGGGCACAGCCTCCCAATAGTGTTTAGTGTGTTTTTTTTTTTTGTTTTTTTTTTTAACAGCGATTTATTTCCGCTGGGAAAAACAATCCGCTGTTCTGGCTGTTCAATCTTTTTTTGTTTTCGTTATTTTGTGGTCGATATAACAACGTTCGATTTTTTGATCATTTGCTGTTATAACATAGACCCTCTGGAATCATAGATAAACTTGCTAAGCTGGGCATTCATCCCTACATCACGCTATGGGTTGCCAATGGGCTTACAGACAGAACCCACACTACACAAGTAGCCGACTCCAAATCCAGCTCCAGACAAGTGGAGTACCTCAGGGTTCAGTCCTGGGACCGCTCTTGTTTGGCATCTACTTTTCTGAAGTACAGGCCAACACTAAGGGACTCTGGCTAACAAAGTTCACAAAAGACTGCAAACTGGGAGCCATTATTGAATCCCCAAATGATGTGGATATTCTCCAAAAGGGCCTTACAGAAACAGATGCTTGGTGCCAGAGCCATGGGCTCAAGCTCAATGCCAAGAAGTGTATAGTTATCCACTTTGAGAAAAAACATGTGTCCGTGAATTACCATATAGGTGGCAGTACACTAAACACCGAAAGTGTGATAAGAAACTTAGGGACACAGGTGGACAGTGGTCGCACCTTCAATAACCAAATCGCCACAACGGTCAGGAAATCCTATGTGGCACACCTCATCATTAAGGGCTTTTCATCCAGAAAAAAGGAGGTCATTGTCCCACTGTACTCGTCCCTCATTAGACCCTTTATAGAATACAATGCCCCGTTTGGTATATACCTCTCAAGACATCTGCAACAACTGGAAAGGCCACAGAAATACCCCACTAAAATAATCACAGGCCTAAAGCATATGCCCTATGCTGACTGTCTAAAAAAAAAAAAAAACTCCACCTATACTCTGTCGCATATCGTCTACTCAGAGGTAATCTCTGCTTAACATACAAGGCCATGTTGAACCCAGAGCTGTTGGACATGCTACACTTAAAAAAAATCCCAATCCCTTAGAGCCACACGCTCCAGGGATCTAAACCTTGTCATCACAATGAGCAAGACGTGCTGGAGGGATAGGTTCCTGACCCAGAGACTCCCCAGACTCTGGAATAGACTGCCCATACATGTCAAGCAGAGCACCTCTTTGTCCCTCTTCAGAAGGAACCTTGATGATTGGATGGGAGATAGGAAATTCACCCTGGGGATCACGTCAGTCACCCTGCTAGATAGGGGTCCAGAGAAGTAAATACTGAGGGAAGAAATAGCCAGGGAATTGTTATGGCTAGGCTTGTATAGGCCCTAGGGCCGATAGCCTAGTACCAACCTATGAGCCTATAAAATGATCCTGTCTGTCAGATCACAGTGGCTGAAGCTGTGATGCCTTTTTTGGAGCCTCGATCCTTATTGTCCCCGGCCTCACTAGTTTCTGAAATCCAATCCGAATATCAGTTCTCAGTTTTAAACATCTTTGTGCCATTCTGTTGTCCTAGAGGGATAAAGCCCTCACGACATTTCCAGTGACCCAGGTTCAATAAGTGGCTGGGGCAGCTGACAGTGCACCAGGGTAGGATGGGCATTGTAATCCTCTGTGGGAAGGGGTGGCCCCAGTGACCCAGGTTCAGTAAGTGGCTGGGGCAGCTGATGGAGCACCAGGAGAGGATGGGTGTTATAATCTTCAGTGGGAAGGGCCCATCTGGTGGGTGCCTCCTGTGGCATTCCCTGTTGGAGGCCAGATAGGTCACATTGAACATAGTCTAAGGGGAGGAAATGGTGGAGGCATGGCTGAGCTACTGTGGAGGCAGGGCAAAATGTTGCATGCTACCTACTGCATACACATACCCCTCAGACTGTCCACTGTGACTACAGTGTGGGGGGAAGTAAAAGTGTTTGTGCAAAAAAATGCAAAAAAAAAACTGGTGTAGGAAGGCAGTGAAACCACCCTAAAAGATGGATGAAAACATCCTAAGATCCTTAATCAGCCCCAGCTCATCTGGTAAGTGCGGGGGAATACATTGAGGTGTTGGTAGACCCACTAAGGTCATGAGAACAGGAATAGTAGACTGCAGAATCATGTATGGGAGAAAAAATGTGCATTAAAAAAATGCAGCCTTGCTCAGAGTAATGGAATAAATTTTTGTTTCCCTATAGTTCTTTCATTCACAAACACGTCTATTCAGTATGTGGCCATAGCCTGTCTGCAGGGCCTGTCAGTAGGCATTGTGATGGTGTTTAAAGCCTCATTAATGTCACAAAGGGCTGTAGCCCTTTATGGGCTTCATCTTTTTTATTTTCTGACTACCAAGGCAGTTCTTTGATCTATGACCGAGTCCCCCACACCGTTAAAAAGATCATAATAGTCTCGTCTGTTGACTTTTTTGCCTTGCAGGCAGTGGTCTCATCTGTTGAACTTTGTGTTTATAGCCAGTGATTTGGCTTTGAAAAGCCAATAAAAGCTTTCCTTGAGGGGATGTATTTGTTCTTCTTTCGGCTTTTCCCAGTTAGGGGTCGCCATAGCAGAACTCTGGTTCGCTAATGATTGGCAGTAGATTTTTTATGGATGCCGAGGTGCCAGCTCGACGCCCAACCTTCAGCGAAGCCACGCCCATTCTACGCATGTCTTTCGAATGCCACTCGACCGGGGGGAGGACATGCAGACTCCACACGGAAGGCACTCCAGCCGAGAATCTAACGGGAGAACCTCTTGCTGTGAGGCAACAACGCTACCGCTGCACCACTGCGGCTTCTTGAGGGGATGTATTTCATCTCACTTATAACTTGCTGCTTCCTGAAACTTTAGCTTTATTTTATCTCTGTCTGCCAGTATTCTTTAGTAACCACAAGTTCTTATTTTAGAAAACCATCTTTCTGGTAACCTGGACTCATTTAAACTTCTGAAACTCAAACTTAGATTGATTACAAAATATTATAATCTACATCTTAATTAAATTCATGATTGTGGGAGGGTCTAGTAGGGATCGCAGCTTTTTTTTTGCCTCTGGTGTGCTGCTTTGAGCTTTAACTTGGGTGGTGCACGACACTTCTGGGAGGACCCCTGTTTTTGTCCCCTTAAGAGGTAGGGAAGGATAAATAAGCAAATGGTTAGTCAGACAGCACTGTACTGCATCAGCATACGCATGGAAGAACTTTCACAGAGGCAACTATGAGTCATTCCAAAGTGACCTACATTTCTACCCCTGTGATTCTATCACAACTTACTCCTTGGCTGTACCCTTCCAAGGTACTGTGTATATGGCATTCTTCCAGAAACAACAGCTATTGATAATGCATGGCAGTCTGTAAATAACTGATTTGTTCACTGCATTTTTTTCCTTCTGTACATTTGGTCATGTTACTGTCTCACCTCTTTGTCCCAGCTTTGCTTCAGATTCTTCTGTATTGCTTGCTGTAAAAGCATTCTAAGTAGATGAGGCACTATCCATAACAGTAAGTCTTTGACACATTGTTTATGGAGACTTGTGAAATTTACCCCTTCTGTGAAGTTGGTTTCATCCAGAGAGACTTTTTGGAAGTGGTCGCAGCTGCCGTGTTCAGCTTGCTATCCTACAAATCTTTTCAAAGTTTGTTTTAACTGCTGATTAAAAAGGATATCCCAGTCATGTGAGTCTTGCATACTACAAAAGCCAGACTCTGAGAAACAATGTTTATGCTGCTTAACTTTCATAACTGAAATTTTTTTCAGCAACCGACAAGAAGCAGATTGTCGTAGGTTGCGCTCTGCATAAAAGGTTTGCAGAAGTAAAAACATAAGTATTGAGAGCAACAGACACCAAACCACTCTTTATGATGGCATCTTTAAAAAGTAGAATAACATTTGAATGCATCAGTAACTTTAAAATGTCTTGGTTCAGGGTTCTGTTCTTGTATAGCAATTTCCTATGTTTAGAAATTTGCTTTGTGAGGTAAAGATTTTTTTAGGGGTGTTTCCTTGAGATATTCCATTGTGCTTATGTTGTACCATGGCAGTGATTCAACATTTATATTTGCTTAAGGGTAAGGAGGCTGGCTGGAGAGCACTTCCATTGGGGGAGAGTGTGCGCCCCACATATAGTGGATGCTTGTCCACTTAAGTTGAACACTGGATTGTGCTGCTGATTCACTGCATAAGTTACTAATGAAAAAAGTGCCCCATGGTGGATGGAGAAAAGACCACTAAAATGCCTGTAAGCTGAGAACAAATTCATGAAGGGTAGTTTGTTTCTGGCTATCACACAGCATGAACTTGACAACATTGGGAGTGGCAGTCTCATTTTGAAGGTCAAGCAGTCATAAATGTTGTAAGAAGGTTTTGTCACGAGCAGATTATTTTTCTCTGCATTCCTTGTGCATGTTTTGTTTTTTGTTGTATTTTCTTTTTTTGTTGTATTTTCCTTTTTACTGTGCATTCTCATGTGCCTGGCCTGTATGTTAAATATGCCATTAATTCTGTATGAACTTACCGTTGGGATGATTTGGACATGTTCTTCTGCGATGTACTTTTAATGTTTTAGATGTAAAAGCGGCTAAACCTTAGTTTTCTATCCGGTGCAGGACAGTCTTTTTTCCTGTTTTTTTTTTAATTTATGTATTTGTTGAGGTAATTCTGTTCCTCTGTTCTTGATCAGCATAAAGGTCTTTGTGATGATTATTGATTTTGTGTTGATAGTGATAATGATTTGAGTAGCCAGTTAATTGATTCTAGGTCTGTTTGTGCCAATGGTTTTTGATGGATGCAGTAAATTTATTTAAGTTTGATGACTGGGGAAGTCCACTGGGCCAAGAAGAGCCCGTTTTCAGTGGAAGCCTGAGGAGAAAAGTTCCACAATAATTGCAAGTTACATTTCACATGTTACAAAAGGACATAGTTCATACAGCTAATTAAACATTTACAGATAAGCTCCATGATATTTGCAATTGGCTTGTCACAATGTTACAAAAAGGAAAAGACATAATTCAATACAGAAATTTCAACATTTACATAAAGTGAATATTTTTGTTATAAACTCCATTGTAGGTTTAACTTTTCAAAATATATAGCTACTAGCCATTAGTAGGTTAGGAAAATATTATGCATGGAGAGGTTAATAGTTTATTTGAGATTGGAAAATCACTGTTAAGTGTGTACAGCAGGTAATACTTACAAATCTTACATATGCCATACTCAGCAGCAGGCTACACAGTTCATTCTAATGTGGACAATTGCCCATCCCTACTCTTACTCAAGCATTATTGATGTCAAGGTAAGAAGTGCATTTTTTAAGTGTATGGCATCTGGTGGAACAAAATTTTGATGCAAGGGACTTCCTATTTTTATGAGGAAAGATCACAATATTAACAATTCTGCAGTGTGCCATTGGATGACTTGCTATCTGAAATAATGTGATGTGGCTTCACTGTCCGATGGAAGGAAGCTCTGCACAATGCAGTCAAAATTTCAGCTGATTAAAGTAATGTCCAAGATCTAATGCTTCTACAGATACTTAATATAGCAACTCCTTTTTCACATTACAAAAACAAGTATTGGAGCTGCCCACTGGCTTAATGTCAAAATCCCTTCTTCACAGGTCCAATGGATCGATCCTAACCTGCAGTCACTGTATATGTGTGTGTATGCACGCATGTGCGAGTGCAGCTTTTCTTGTTCATCTCACATCTGTGAGTTTTTTGTGCAAGCTGCTTTCATTCCATCTCCCTAAAACATGCCACTTGATTGCCTACAACACATTGTCCAAAATACCTATACCTAGGACTCAAATATCGAATGTTCAAAAGAGCGATTACTTTAAAACGATCATAAATGCAAAAAAAAAAAAAAAATACAATTCTTTTTTGCAAGCTCTTCTGCAAATGTTCTTCGTTTCACTGTTGCAATCATCACATTTCGGTTATCCCTGCCAGGGTAGCCCTCGGCCGGCCCGAATACCAGAGGCTTAGTATTTCCACGTCGGTTGCTGTCACTTCGGGACTGACGTCAGGTCGTCAGTAGTATAAAGCAGCCGACACCATTACATCAGTGTTTCTTGCTACGGAGCCCGAAGCAGAAGCGGTTCACACGAGTGCTGGTCAGCCGCTACCTGAGTTTCGTCTTCCAAATTGAAGCTGAAGTCTTCTAAAGCCAAGTACCCCGTTGGGGATCCTTTTTTCTTGCACTAACCAATGTCAGAAAAAGTTAACAATTGTCTGGCCTGTGGAAAGCAAATACTACACCGAGACTTTCATTCTTACTGCACCACTTGCTTAGGCCCAGACCATGACGTCCCCCGCTGTCGCTTTTGTGCTTTGTTCATCGCCAGAACTATATATCGTCGGGCCCTTATTGTAGTTAGATATTTTCGCTTACAGTCCTCGAATTCCGGCATGGCTTCGGTAAGCCATCCGACAGCAGATCTTCTGAAAAAACGTAAGGATAAAGACAGACCACACAGGTCCAAACCTACTGATGACGCTTCAGTTAAGTTAGTCGTCAGTTCTCCAGTCCTCAGTGAGGTGCTTTTGTAGCCCCCTGATGCACACTTCTGTGGATTTGCAGGCCACTGCCAAGACCCTTTCGGAGTCTGGTATGCCGCCAAACACTTCTTCGACTAAGGGTCCTGTGGTTGTCTCTCCCTTGGATGAGTCCGGAGCTGCTGAGCAGGCACCAGCTTCCGAGGAATTACTTCGCACTACAGATTCTCGACACAAACTGATGACTTCTTTCGCATCTACCATTCTTTCAAAAACAACCGTGTTTCTAAGGCCCAGGGTACGAACCACACCCAAGAAACCGATGACCCACTCTCGGGCGCCTTCTTCCTCACCTCAGTCTCAAATGCTTAAAACGGCAGAAGACCTTATCTTATCAGGGGAAGCCAAGCTACCCCTTCCAAAAGAAAAAGAGAACTGTCCCCAATAGTTTTGTCTGAACAGGAGTCTGATGACTCTGATGCATCTGAATATGAAGACATGCAACCCCTTTCTGCTTATGAGGATTCTGATGTAGAGGATTCCATTCCCTCAGCCTCTCCACCCGAGGACTTTTCCTTTGGGAAAACCCTTCATACCTTAAGAGAGCATTTCCATTGGGAATGTCAGGACTACCCTCTGTCTAAAAAGAGACTCAGGGAATTCTTAGATCTTCCACAGCACAGACCCCTGGTCATTCCCCCAGTCCTGGATGTTGTGGACAATGTTTTCCTGGAGTCCAGTTTGACTCCTGACACCCTACCTCCTGCACCCAGAAAACCTGACTGGTATTACAGAGTCCCTGACTCTCACAAATTTCTTTTTACTCTGAGGTAATTTCTCAAGGACCTAAAGGTATTAAAACAACCTCTACTAGGAATCCCACCCTCTCAGATAGGGATTCCCGAGCACTAGACAGAAGGGTTAAAACAGTATACACCTCTGCTACTCTTGCTATCAGAGCGCTAAATTGCCAGTTCCACATGCTAAAATTTCAGCAACTTACCATGGAATTACTCAAACAAAAAGCGTCTTCCTTTCCTGCTTGTGCAGAATCTAGAGAGTTACAAGAGTTAATGCATTCTGCAAGTCAAGTAACTAAGCACACCTTACACTATGGTTTTGACACCCTAGATGCTTCTTGCAGGGCAGCAGTCACCGGTTCTGTCATTAGAAGGCATGCATGGCTTAAGGAACAGCCCTTGCCAGACCATGTTAAATCTAAATTGTTGGATGCACCCTTGCACAAAGACAACTTATTTGGCACTAAGGCAGAGGAGGTCTTAAAAAAAGATGAAAGAAAAAGCTAAATCTATGCAGACAGTTAAGGAATTCTTACAGGTCCAGCCACCCAGGTTCAGTAGGCATTGCCCCTTGTCCTTTCCTGCTCCCACCAGGTCAATTCAGCCCAGACCCTGTGGAAGCAGACCCCCCCCCCCCCCAGACAGCAGCGACAGGGAATGCAGAGATCAAAACAGTGGAATTCCTCCACTTCAAAAACAGGGAGTTCTAAGCCACCCCTTCATGGTAGGAGCTCACAATGACTCTACTCCACCACCCCTCTCTCTGCCTACATTCACTTACCCCAGGAGGAAAACTCTCCTTTCACGCAAGCACCTGGGCCACCATTACCAGCGACCGCTGTGTCCTCAACATGTCCCAAGGATGCAAATTTTCTTTCCACACTCTTCCAACCCCAAAAGGGTTCCCAGATCTACCTCCAAACCAGTGGGCAGAGGCACAAAAGCAAGTCCTTTAATTCTCTCTATGAGGGCAATAGAGCATGTTCCTGCAGAACAGAAAGGCCAAGGTTTCTACTCCAGACTTTTTCTGGTACCCAGAAAAGAGGGCACCTGGCGCCCCATCCTCGATCTATCCATTCTAAACACCTTCCTGATGATACCAAAACTCAGAATGCTCACCCTCCAGCAACTGCTACCCATGCTCCAAGGATGCTTGGCTAGCCACCCTAGACCTAAAAGAGGCCTACCTCCACATTCCTATCAGGGAATCATGAAAGAAGTACCTACATTTCAAACCAGGATCTCTGCACTTTCAGTTCTCTGCACTTTCCTTTGGCTTATCTACTGCTCCTGGACTTTTCACAAAATGTCTGGCTCCGGCCATTGCCTTTTGCAGGCAAAGGAATATCCAAATTTACCCATATTTAGATGACTGCCTAATTCAGACAGACAGCCAGGAAAAGCTGCTCAAGCACCTGGCCTTTGCAAAATCCCTACTGACCTCCCTAGGGTACACTATCAACGAAAAGCAATCCAAACTAGTACCCACCCAAAAGATTATATTCCTGAGAGCAAGCATGGACACAGCATCCCAGATGGCATTTCTTACACCAGAAAAGCAAACTTACCTGACTGCCTACTTCTCTCAACTAGCCACCAGACCCCAGTTATCTGCAAGGAAAATCCTGTAAGGTCTGGGGTTCATGGCATCTTGCATTCTACTCATTCCATATGCCAGACTGCATATGAGGAAACTTCAATGGTACCTAAAAAGCCTTTGGTGTCAACACTCTCAAGATCTGTAAACTCTTATACCCATGATACCTTGCCTCAGGAAAGATTTTCTTTGGTGGGTAGCAGCATATTCCCACAACAAGGGACTACCTTTCTCATCACCCCCCCCCCACTGCCCAGACCCTCACCACAGATGCATCAGACTATGCCTGGGGTGCACACCTGGATGGCAGGTGCATACAGGGCCCATGGAGCCCACAACAAATCCATCTGCACACCAACCAAAAAGAGATGTTAGCTGTCCAGCACACATTGACAGCTCTCAGGCCCCTTCTCTCCTCAGAGGCTCTCCTGATCAAAACAGACAACACCACTGTGATGTGGTATATCAACAAGCAGGGAGGGACTCACTCCTACCCTCTATGCAGGCTGGCCATGACCCTTTGGCACACAGCCTGTGACATGAAACTACATCTGTTAGCACAATTCCTGCCAGGTTCTGTAATCTCTATGTCAGATCACTTAAGCAGAAATCTTCTGGATCCACTCGGGTGGCAGCTAGACAAAATAACCTTCATCCCAATAACTCAGAAATGGGGCACCCTGAAGGTCGATCTCTGCCTCCCACACCAACCATCAGCTCAACAAGTTCTGCACCAGGGAGCATCACAACATGGCTTGGAAAGTGAATGCCCTATCCTTCCCCTGGGTCAGTCTATCGGTCTATGCCTTTCCTCCACTATCTCTCATTGCCAGGGTACTGCTCAAAATAAGAGAGAAAAAAAACAAGGACAATTTTGATTGCTCCAGACTTGCCTCGCCAGCAATGGTACCTACTGCTGCGCAGCCTGTCCCCACTTCCACCATGGCATCTCACTCAGACCCCAACCCTCCTGACCCAGAGGGAAGGAGAATTCATGCATCCCCAATTGCAGACCCTCAATTTGGCAGCTTGGCTTATTCCCTAATCACTGATCAATCTGCCAACCTCCGTAAACCGGTTCCAGATGTTATACGTGAGGCTAGACGCCTTAGCACTAGAAAGTCTTATGCTGACAGTTCTGCACCTGGATTCAGGCTAAGGGAGCCGATAAGGCACAGCCCTCCCTCCCTCTCATCCTGGAGTACATAGCTGACCTGCTACACAGTGGTCTCTCTTTTTCCTCTATTAAAATTCATGCTTCTGCTATTGCTGCTCATTTCCTCACTGAACAGCCCCTTTTTTCACACCCTCTGATCAAACCGTTCCTAAGAGGGGGCTAGTAACTTGAGGCCACCCAGAAGAGAACCTACCCCAACTTGGGACCTTAACTTTGTGTTGGAAAAGCTCACCCTGCCCCCTTCGAACCAGCATCTTCAGCAGAATTAAAATTTCTCTCCTTGAAGACCGCTTTTCTTCTGGCCATCACTTCAGCCAGAAGGGTCTCCGGGCTACAATCACTCATAGCTTTGAAGCCCTTCATCATCTTCCATGCTGACAGGTTTTCCCTCAGGACTAACCCATGTGGTGTCCAGTGTGGCTCTCAACCAATCCATTCATTTGCCCACCGTTTTCCCTAACCCATAGAACAAGGGGAAAGGATTCTGCACTCTCTAAATGTGCACAGACAGCACAGATTCTATATAGACAGGACTAAATCGTTCAGAAAGTCTGATCAATTGCTGGTTAGCTTTGCTGCAGGGGCAGAGGGCAAAGCCATCTCCACACAAACAATTTCTAAATGGATAGCACACTGCATCCATTTCTGTTACAAGCAATACGGAAAGCTTCCCCCTAAGGGGGTCAGGACTCTCTCCACCAGAGCAGCCTCCACCTCTGCAGCTTTCTTCAGAGGAGCCCCCCACCAGGGACATCCTGGAGGCTGCCACCTGGACATCTGTTCACACCAAACATTACCACCTGCCTATCTTCTCCAAATCCAGGGCAGGCTTTGCCACTGCAGTCTTGCAGGGCATCCTAGCCAGCCCCTAGTCTCCTTGACTGCCTCCACCCTTTTCCTCAGCTTTTGGAATCAACCCAAATGTGATGACTGCAACAGTGAAACATGAAGAACATTGAGTGTTCGCTTCTTTTACACCAGGAAAAAACATTCATTTAAATGAGTGTTAGCCCTTTAAAATGGCATTTGTATGTATACATTGCTTGCGTGTGTGCATTTGTGCTTGTGAATTTATATCATATGACTAAGGTTTCAGAAACTCAAAATTCACGTGTTCGAGACCACATGTTTGAGTTCATGAAAATGCTATTGCAAAAAAAAAAAATAAAGTAAATAAATAAAATCTAAGTTTATGTGGGGGTTTGCCCCCATACTATATATATATATATATATATATATATATATATATATATATATATATATATATATATATATATATGGATCACCTTTAAATCCTCGAAATCGTTTAGCCGACACACTAATAACCGACACCAAAGACCGACAACAAAACGCCCGACAACTAAACACGAAAACCATTACAGCAACACACTACACGTAAACAACACAGTACACTACATAACATATGCACTATCCCTAACCCAAACCCTAACCCTAAGGTCCGACTACCGCACACTTACCCTACCTGCACCCTAACCCTAACTCACTTACCCACCCGTAACCCCAAGATCCGACACTACCGCACTCACCCTACCTGCACCTAACCCTAACTCACTTAACCCACCCCTAAACCCACAGTCCCTCACTATCGCACACACCCTACCTGCACCCTAACCCTAACTCACTTAACCCACCCCTAAACCCACAGTCCCTCACTATCGCACACACACCCTACCTGCACCCTAACCCTAACTCACTTAACCCACCCGTAAACCCACAGTCCCTCACTATCGCACACTTACCTGTCCGCTCCCTAACACTAAATCCCTCACTCGATCCCGAGTCCGTCGGGTTCTCACCTTGTCGGTCATCTGCGTTGTTGGTGTTTTCGTCCCGTCGGATTCCGTGTCGGCGGATCGCGTTGTCGGGCATCTAAAGGTGACCCATATATATATATATATATATATATATATATATATATATATATATATATATATATAATATATATATAGAGAGAGAGAGAGGGGTATATGTAGTGTGCGTGTCTGTGCATGTTTTATTTATTATATATATTTTATATCATCTATATCTGTATGGGTTTACTTCATAGTATTAAACACCCACTTACTCGAAACGCACAGGAGACAACAGCAGCGAAACGGCAGTTCGACTCCTCACATCACCGCCAGGTTACAGAGGGAAAGAAGGCAAGTCAGCCAACATTAAAAACAAACCACAACAAAACACTATGAACCCACTTAATTAGGGGGTTTGCCCCCACCTCCCCATGTGGGGGGCAATGCTCCCCACCCCCTTAACTAAATATACCAACTCCAAGATCGCACCATAGTGGACAAAAGAGCAAACTTGAGACTGTTGGCCAACTGCCTCCTTTCCCATGGTAATCTGTGATGCGAGGTGTCAATGAACTGCCATTTTGCTGTTGTCTCGATCATGTGTGTTTTGAGTAAGTGAGATGTTCATCGTGTTTCACTGTTGCAGTCATTACAATTGGGTTATCCTGCTGGCAGGCTACCTGCGGTCGGCCTGAATTCCAAAGTCTAGGTCCAGCGTCAGTTGCTGTCGCCTCCTCCCTGACGTCAGTGCGCCAGGGGTATAAAAGATGCAGCAGACGCCATTTTCTTCAGTCTTTCTTGCCGCGCAGTGCCCGAAGCAAAAGCAGTTTGCAAGGGCCGGTCGGCCGACTCCTGAGATTTTCGTGTTCGAATTTCAGATCTAAAGTCTTCATTTAAAGCTAAGTAACCCGTTAGGGAAACGTTTTTCTTGCTCCAGACCGATGTCAGAAAAAGTTAATAATTGTATTTCTTGTGGGAAGCAAATACATCATAAGGACTTTCATTCTTACTGTATTCCTTGCCTAGACCCTGACCACGACGTTGCTAATTGTAGGTTCTGTGCTAGATTTAACCAACGCACTATTAAGCGTCGGTAAGATTTTGCATTTCACTATTTTGGCAGAAGATTTAATTACACAATGTCGTCGGATAGCCATCCGACTACCGCATTTCACAAGAAACGCAAGGAAAAAGAAAAGGACAAGCATCCGAGGTCCAAAACTGACGAGGCTTCTTCTAAGCCGGTCACTGGTTCTCAGTGAGGCTCTTTCGCAGCCCCTGACACCCGCTACTTGAGCCGCAGGCCGCTACCGACTCTCACGTGGAGCTGACTAGACCGCTAGAAGCTCAAGGTATTGGAACCTCGGAAACGATTCCCTCAGATGGGTCTGGAGCTGCTGAGCAGGCATCGGCTTCTGAGGGTGTTTTCAGGCCAACACAATTATATGTAAAAACGACTTCAGCTTCAAAGACAAAGACTAAAGCACATTTAAAGACAAAGAAACAAGTACAGCAGCCCCATGGACAAGCCTCCATGCCTAAAAAACAGATGCTCAAAATGGCCAAAGGCCTAATTACTTTGATCAGGGGTTCCCATCCCCCTCCTGATAAGAGCCTAGGCAAGAGACAGAATATGAATCTTCAGATCAGGTTTCCATTTCATCTGATTCCTCTTCTGATCAGGGATACTCTCTTCCTCCCTATGAGGATTCTGATGCTGAAGAATTTATCCCTTCAGCCTCTCCTCCTGAGGATTATTCTTTTGGGGAAACTCTGCATACCAAGAGGGAGGATTTTCACTGGGAGAGCCAAGATTTTTCAGAATCTAAGAAAAGGCTCGGAAACTTCCTTTTACTGCCTCAACACAGGCCTCTTGCTATTCCTCCTGTATTAGACATTGTAGATGATGTTTTTTCAGAGTCCAGTCTGACTCCTGACTCCTTGCCTCCAGCTCCTGTTAAGCCAGACGGATACTACAGGGTTCCTGATTCACATACATTTCTTTTTAAAAACCCTGCTGCTGACCCAGAAACTATCTCTCGGGGTCCCAAAGGGGTCAAGGCTTCCACTGCACAAAACCCTAGCCCCTCTGACATGGATTCTAGGGCACTGGACAGATGGGGGAAAAAGCCACTTCTGCTACCTTGGCTATAAGGGCTTTAAATTGTCAGTTTCGTATGCTTAAATATCAGCAATATATTATGTCACTGCTTAAACAGAAAATGTTGATCAATTCTGAATGTGCAGAAAACAAAGAAATGCAGGATTTATTGCATGCAGCTGAACAAGTTGGAAAGCATACTTTGTAATGTGTTTTTGATTCTCTGGATGCCTCCTGCAGGGCCGCTGTTACGGGTTCTGTCATCAGGAGGCATGCTTGGTTAAAGGAACATAATCTGCCTGATCATGTTAAAGCAAAATTATTAGATGCTCCATTACAGCATGATACCTTGTTTGATGTTAAAGCATAGGAGGTGTTGAAGAAAATGGAGGACAAAGCAAAATCTATGCAAACGGTCAAGGATTTCTTACAGGTACAGCCTCCAAGATTTAGCAGACACTGGCCTACAAAGAATTGGTCCTTTCCAGTGTCAGACAGGCCACAAAGGAGCAGGTCCCAGCCCCAAGGCACATACAGGTCTAAACAATGTGGTGCTTCTACCTCCAAAAGTGGAGAAGACAAATCACAGCCTTACAGGAAACCGTTCCAATGACTTCCCCCTGCCTGTGCCAAGCACTTATCTTCTGGCAGCACCTTTAGGGGGAAAACTAGCACTTTTTCATCAAAATTGGCACATAATAACCCAGGACAAATGGGTCTTGAACATAGTGTCACAAGGTTACAAGTTTCGCTTTCATACCCTGCCAAAGGCTCACGGTTGGCCAGACCTGCCAAAAAATCAATGGGCAGAGGCACAAAAGCAAATTTTATCCCTCATGGACATGAGGGCCATTCAGCAAGTACCAGCAAGAGCAGGGACAAGGATTTTGCTCAAGACTGTTCTTGGTGCCCAGAAAGGACAAAGCCTGGAAACCAGTACTGGACCTATCTATTCTAAACACATATCTGGATACTCCAAAATTCAAAATGTTGACTCTGCAGCAGCTTCTGCCCATGCTGGGCAAGAAGACTTGGCTTGTGACTTTAGACCTAAAAGAGGCATACCTGCATGTTCCAATCAGACAATCATGCAGAAGATACCTCAGATTCATAGCTGGCTCAATGCACTACCAATTCTCTGCACTGCCCTTTGGCTTATCTACTGCACCCAGGGTCTTCACAAAATGCCTGGCTCCAGTAATTGCATTTTGCAGACAAAGAGGAATACAAATATATCCTTACTTGGACGACTGCCTCATTCAAGCAGAGAACAAGGACATCCTACTACAGCATCTGGCATTTGTAAAAAGATTACTAGCATGCCTAGGGTACACGGTAAACGAAAAGAAATCAAAACTTGTACCCTCTCAAGAGATAATATTCCTGGGTGCAAGCTTAAATACAACTGCCCAGATGGCTTATCTCACGCCAGACAAGCAAAGGCAACTGACTACTTATTTCAAACTGTTGGCAACAAAGGCCCAGTTTTCTGCAAGAAAAATTCTGCAGGCTTTGGGCTTCATGGCATCCTGCATTCTGCTAATTCCATATGCAAGACTGCATATGAGGAAACTTCAATGGTATCTAAAAAGTGTTTGGACTCAACATTGCCACAGCCTGGAAACAATAATTACCCTCATTCCCTGCCTGCAACAGGAGTTTCGATGGTGGGCAAAGGCCTGTTACCACAACAAGGGACAGCCATTCACCTTACCCCCAGCCAGCCAGACATTAACAACATATGCATCAGATTATGCCTGGGGGGGCCCACATGGCAGGAAGATATATTCAGGATGCATGGTCCGCAAACCAAATGCATCTACATATCAATCAAAAAGAGATGCTAGCTGTTCAGAATGCCTTGACAGCCTTCAAGGATCTACTTCATCCAGGACAACTACTAATAAAGACGGACAATACCACAGTCATGTGGTACATAAACAAGCAGGGAGGCACTCATTCCTACCCCCTTTGCAGACTGGCCATGACTTTATGGGACACAGCATTGACTTACCAAGTACATCTGCAGGCACAATTCCTGCCAGGAAAGATAAATACTCTGGCAGACAAACTAAGCAGAAACCTCTTGGATCCCCACAAGTGGAAATTGGATCCGCAAGTCTTCAGCATGATAATAAGGAAATGGGGATGCCCAGACACAGATCTATTTGCCTCCCTTCACAACTGCCAACTACAGAGATTCTGCACAAGGGCTTATCACAAGCAAGCATGGAAAGTGGATGCTCTGTCTTTCAGCTGGAAAAACTTAACAGTATATGTCTTTCCCCCACTGCCCCTCCTCTCCAAGGTACTCCTAAAGGTCAGACAAGAGAAGCCAAAAATGATACTGAGCACTGGTACCCAATCCTAAGGAACCTGTCTCAATACCCACCCTGGACATTACCTCAAATTCCTCACTTACTATCCCAACAAAACAATCAGATCCTGCACAGCCAACTCAAGACCTTAAATCTGGCAGCATGGCGGATAATGTAGTCATTCAAAACACCCCTCTATCTAAAGCGGTGATGGATGTTATTTTGGAAGCCAGGAGGCCTAGTACCAGAAAATCGTATGCTGAAAAATTGGAAGAGATTCTGTGCTTGGAACCAGGCACAAGGGATTGACACGATTGTACCAAATATTCCTCAGATTTTGCAATACTTAACTGAGATGCTGAACTAAGGCCTATCCTTTTCATCAATTAAGATTCATGCCTCTGCCATTTCAGCTCATTACAATATAGAGCCACCTATTTTTTCTCATCCTTTACTAAGGCAGTACCTCAGAGGAGCCAAAACCTTAAGGCCTCCAAGGAGATCACCCAATATCTGCATGGGACCTCAATTATGTCTTGGAAAAACTCACCCTGCCTCCTTTTGAGGCAGCCAATACAGCTGATATAAACTTTTTATCCTGGAAAACAGCTCTGCTCCTAGCAATAACCTCTGCAAGACTAGTCTCAGAGCTACAGGCAGTCATGGCTGTGGAACCTTTTATCATTTTCCATCCAGATAGTGTTTCTCTGAGGACAAACCCGACATTTATGCCTAAGGTAGTGTCCAGTGTGGCCCTTAACCAAACTATTCACTTGCCTACCTTTTATCCTAACCCACAGAATAAGGGTGAGAGACTTCTGCATTCTTTGGACATACACAGACAGCTGCGCTTCTACTTGGACAGAACCAAAGCTTTCAGAAAGACTGAGCAATTACTAGTGGCATATGCTGCAGGATCACAAGGAAAGGCTATCTCAAAGCAGACAATTTCAAAGTGGATAGGCCACTACATTCGTTTCTGCTATTCACAACATGGCAAACCAGTGCCTAAGGCCATTAGGCCACATTCAACCAGAGTAGCAGCCACTTCAGCAGCCTTCCTCAGAGGAGTACCAACAAAAGACATTTTAGAGGCTGCAACCTGGAGCTCAGTGTACACTTCTACAAAGCACTATCACTTGCCACTCTACTCGAAATCCAGGGCAGGCTTTGCCACTGCAGTTCTGCAGGGCCTCATAGCTGCTCCTAATCCTATTTAGCTCCAGCCTCCCAACCTCAGCTTTGGGATTCAACCCAATTGTAATGACTGCAACAGTGAAACACGATGAACATAGTACAGTTGTGTACCTACCATAAATTACCATAAATGTAGATGTTTGAGTGTATTCATTGTTGCAGTCCAGGTTACCCACCCACCCACCATCCCCTTTATCTTTGCTGGAACTTATCTGTACTTCTGTATTCTATTCAACCTATGTGATGTATTTGCTGGTAGAGGAAAGAATAATTTACTTTGGTGCATGTATGCTTTATTGACATATTTTTAGCCTACCCTTTTGGGGACACCTGACATCTGGGGCAAGAAAAACTGAAGAAAATGGCGTTGGCTGCATCTTTTATACCCCTGGCGCACTGACGTCAGGGAGGAGGCGACAGCAACCGACGCCAGACCTAGACTTTGGAATTCAGGCCGACTGCAGGTAGCCTGTCAGCAGGATAACCCAATTGTAATGAATGCAACAGTGAATACACTCGAACATCTACATTTATGGTAGGTACACAACTGTACCTTTTCAATACTATGAGGTAGACCCATACATATATATGTGCATGTATGTATGTATGTATATATATATATATATATATATATATATATATGTGTGTGTGTGTGTGTGTGTGTGTGTATAATTGTGCACACATACATTATATATATATATATATATATATATATATATATATATATATATATATATATATAATTGTGTGTGTGTGTATATATATATATATATATATATATATATATATATATATATATATATATATATATATATATAATTGTGCATGCACACACGTACATGTTGTACTTACTGTTGCCCATGTGGCCCAGGTCCTAGCTGAGAAAGGCCTAGTTAACTAATTAATTACTAGATGACATACTAGTGCACTGTTACCAGAGCAAGGATGATATCTGTCTCCTTTTTTCCATTACAGAGGTTTGTCTGTCTAGCTAACTAATTAATTACTACATGACATACTAGTGCATTGTTACCAGAGCAAGGATGATATCTGTCTCCTTTTTTCCATTACAGAGGTTGTGGAATATGCCTGCTGTGTGACATCACTGCTTCTAGGAGAAACTTTACCTTCCATCACAAAAGACATGGACACGTTCACATACCGCCTCCCGTTGGGAGTGTCTGCGGGAATTACTCCCTTTAACTTCCCTGCTATGATTCCACTCTGGATGTTCCCCATGGCAATGGTGTGTGGAAACACGTTTTTGCTCAAACCATCTGAGAGTGTTCCTGGAGCATCCATGATGCTCGCAAAGCTGTTACAAGATGCAGGCGCACCTGATGGGACATTAAACATTATTCACGGACAGCATGCAGGTAAGGAAACGGATTTCTTTGTGTTCTGCAGAACTAAGTAAGGAGAGTATATCACCATGTTCACTTTGGGTTGTAGATGTAACAAAGTCTCTACATTTGCTGTATGTAGAGCATAGGTGATGCATAGATGAAAAGATGTACAAATTAGCAGCAGAATGCACCCTTTTTGCAACCTTTTGTATATATGTTTGCTGTGTAGTATTATTTCACAGGTATAAACTTTTGTGACACTTCTTACTGAAACCTAGTTATTGACTGGCATTACTTTATTATATTTGCACAGTACACATGCAGGTTTCTAACACTACTGCTTTTGACAGTCATTTCCTCCAGTCTGTCCAACAGCTGTACTGGGTCCTCTCTTACATGTTCAGCGTGCCTTGTTTTAAGTTAATGTAGTTGTAGTTTAAGTTAAAAGACTGTACATTGTATTATGTTCATGCAGTACTGGGTGCTTCAAAGCATGCTGTGTTCCCTTGTGAGCTTTTTCCTTATAGATCTGTCTGTTTTGGAAAGCACCATTTCTCCAAGATCTGCACCATTTTTACTTGGTATATTATGAAGGCTCAATATTCATACCAAAAAGCCATAAATAATGGTGGAACAAAGGCCCCAAAGTAGGGAAATTTATTAAATGTTGATTTTACAAACTTAGAAAGTTGATAAACAACAGGTTTTTCATTAGTATGAGTTTTCTAAAGGGTATGAAGCCTGGAACTTAGTCTTCCATTATTTTCTGACTAATCCTCAATAACTTGCCAATGATTTGCCCGAAAACCACAATTTTATGAGAAACTGACCAAAAATATGAGACAAAAATCTAGAGTTACATGTGAAAAGAGATAGGTTGTGCTTAATAGGTATACCCAGTTAGCAAAATAAAGAATATGGGAATTAAAAAAAGAGGGCTTATGATCAAAGACCTCAATCCGTCAAACACAAAATGAAGTATCCCAAAATATCTAACAAGAATAGACTGATTTGAGGTTCTCAGCCTGAAAGTACATGAGAAAAGTATCTGAGCTGAGAGCAGAAAAGGAAGAACCTCTTGACTTTCCTGTTTGAGTGGGGCATAGGTTATTCAGGTGACATGGACTAATAATTCCCACACAAAAAAGATAATTTCAACTTTATAAAAGGAGTCAGAAGGGCTGACAAGAACAGTTTCTGGGACTAGAGGCAAGTGAGCTATGACAGAAAACTAGAGACATTAATAAATGAATATTTGGGTAGGTGATTGAGAAAAAGGGTAGAAGAACTGTGGTAAGCCCTAAACTTGGGCTTCTAGGGAGGGATGAAAAAGGGGTTACCAAACTGAAAAAAAAAGTTTGGAATCTGTCTGGAAAGATGGTAGAGAGAAGGAGTTAGTTCTATGGAAAACATAAAAGATTTGTAAGAATGCTGGAAAAAGGGTTACAGAGCTGAAAAGCAACAGTTTGAATTCGTAAAGAGGTTAAGGGGTGCCATTTGAGAAAAGGGGAAAAAAATGGACTGGTGGATATGATGAGTCTAGAAATAGGCCAGCGGAATATGAAGGAAACTTCCTTTTTGAATATATATTGAAATGGAAAAAGCTGATAGGGAGATTAAGGAGTTAACATGGGGGAAAGGGGAAAAACGTATGGGGGCCTAAGCATAGATACAAACTCTAACCAAATGTTTGTGTCCATGTTTACTGGAGAAGCAGAAGGGATGATGAAAGATGTCAGTTTGTTAATGCAGGACAAGGGCAGGGGAAGCAGAAAAAGTGCAGGAGATGAAGGGCATTTTCCTTTAAGCCGAGTGGTATCAGAATTAGAGAATGAAGGGGCAGAAGGGGTAGAACTTCATTTTGCCGCTACAATACTTTTATTAATGCGGTTTGTTTTGCTAACCTGCTGTGAAGGCCAAATGTGGCGGTGGGACTCAGATCAGGAAAGTGTGCTGCAAGGCATTGTGATGATAATGTAAATCCACTACAAGTAATCACAGACTAACATGGAGTCGGGAAATTCAATCCAGCCAGGTGTACTGAGATATTCATATTTTCATTGCATAGAAAATAGTGTTTCATACTTTTTTGTTTTTGTTTTTTTTTTCTTCCTTGGCTATGTAATGTGTTTAAATGTGTAAACAGGTGTAGCCTGTCATGATGGCACAACTTTGGGTGTTTGCCTGTTGCTGTATCTTATGCAGTTAGCTATGAGATGCTGTTTCTGTTTCAAGTAGACATCTGCACTTGACAGTCAAAGCAACGTGTGCAGGGAAGGTATTAATTAAAATAAATGGATGTGCTTTGCATTCTGAAAATATCAGCTTTCATTGCTCATTTTGACATGCGCAATAAAATCCTTTTTGAACAGACTGCTATTGTACCCTCCCGTCTTACATAGAAGTGCTAATTCAGTAGTGGGTAGTGTAAATAAGAGCTTCTGAATTTAATTTACGAGTGTTAAGGTTTCTGAATGGCTGCATTTGCCAAATGTTGCTACAGATGCCCTGCTCAAGGTGCAGTGTCAGCCCAGCCCTGAGGGGGTCACTTAAATGAATTTTGACAGCACTGTAGGATTATAAATCTGCTTTACTCATGTTTATTGACTTTGAAATGTGGCGTACCTGTTTGAATTTCCTCACTATAAACATTTGAGGGAAAAAACAGAAAAATAATGTTTTAGATTTTTCAATTGAATAAAGATTTTTGTTGTCAAGCTACTGGAGGCTAGCTGTGTATTTTAAACCATTCTTTTTAATCCTATTACTAAATTACCATTTTTAAGTATCCTAAGGAGTGTACAATATAATGTTAAAACCTCCCTTGGCTGCTTTTAAAATACTGCAACTGTTGCTGTTCTTAGCCACATAAGCTTTTTACTTATTTTTTTTAAGCCGTGGTTATATATTTTAGTTTTCCTCTTGTAAGACACTGCTGCTGTTCTGTAGCTATTTAAATATTCGGATACGTGAATTTTACATATTGGTCTATCTCACATCTCTGGTAGTAACCACACAATGTCTTCCTAGGTGTTGCTCAGATCTCTGCTGAAACTGTCTTCCCACCCCCATTTTCTGCCTTGTCTTCAGCTGGTATAACTGGTTTTTATAGCTTGTGTGTTACCTAACTCAGCGCTCCCTTAATTTGACCTATTAACAGCCTGCATTTAAATTGGAACCTGTGTTCTGAAAGACAGCCTTACAAGACTGTCTGCAAATATACAGAGCTGAGTATATTTTTCTTTATTATAGAGTTTAATTTTTGCTTAGATATGTGTTGTCTCACTGTTCTGAGAGACTGATCTGAAAATATACAGAGCCGAGTATATTTTTTTTGGCTTAATAGTTGTACTATATTAGTGGTTGCTCAGATCTCTGCTGAAGCTGTCTTCCCCAACCCCCCCCTCCCTGTTTTTGGTTTGTAGTTAAATTTGGTGGCTTTTGCAGTGCCCACCCCACTGTAGATTTGATCTAGGACACTTCCCCAGTCCCATCTCTTTACCACATTCTACCTAATAAACCCTTTCTGCACTTGCTTTTAGTCCTTTTTAATTTAATTGCATTTTTCAAACTGTGTGTGGTCTAATATTGCTACCTACTCAAGCGTGCCAGCTTGCACTGCATGTGAATTGTTTTTACTACTGTTTTTGCTACTTTTCTGTAAAAAAAAAAAAAAAAAACTGTAAGCCTGTTTCCTACCTTTCCTGTAACTAGTGTTCCAGATACAGATTTGCTGTATCCAGGACTGTTTGTAAGCTTCTGAGCCCCCCAAGCCTTTCTGTGTTGGAGGGAAGCCTTCTAGCTTATTAGTGGGAGTGGTAAGCATTAGGTAACCTGTCTACCACATGAGAAATGGTTCTGGCCCAGAATTTGTAGTTATTGGCCGTTTGGGCAATCTTCCATCTCTCTCAACTTTCTGATTTGAAAGCCTGCATTTGCACTTGTTTCTGTCCTGTAACTCGTCTAGTGCAGATACAGATTCTTAGTTTTAGCACTTAAATTTGCTTATTCATGCTCAGCACTTGTTCAGAACTTGTAAGCACTAAATAAGCTACTAATTACTATAGCACTCAATCTTCCTCATTACCTAGAGGAAAACAGTTTTTGTACTTACTTTTCTCACTGGCTTTGAGAAAAACGACTCTTGTACTCACTTTCCTCACTTATCTAGAGGAAAATAGTTTTTATTCAGGCATGTTCAAAGGTCAGCTCCCAGTGTTCTCCCCTGTCTAGCTGATGAATCTGGGCAGCTTGAGGCAATGTAGACATTGCCTCATGTACACAGACAACCCTCTCCTCCTACCACCCAACACTACAACCTGTGAGGGATGCACTTATCTAGCCAAACTGGAGGTAAAGCTCTCTCCAAACAAGACTGAACCTGACAGTCATGAGGAGAAGGTAAACATTTGCACCACACCACACTCATCACGTAGTCTCACTACGTCTACACCACCAAAATCCACACACAGAAACTCAAAAACGTTCACGGAGGCTCTCAATAATAATCTGCCTAAGCAACAGAGACCTCCAAAGCAGAAACACAAGCAACCTCCATCCCCCAACACAACCCAAATGACACATAGCCCACAGACTCAGTGTGCCACTCAAACACAGCCAATAAGGCAAAACAACATACCCAACACACTAGTCATAGGTGACTCTATAGTCAGGCACACTGATGTCCCACTCACCAGGCTAAACAAGGAGAAGGTTACTGTCAGCTGCCTGTCGGGTGCCAGGATCCGCCACATAACCCATGCACTCAGGTCACTCCACAACAAGTACAAATATGACTCTGTCATTGTCCATGTTGGTGTGAATGACCTGAGACGCACTCTCCTGGACTACATGAAAAGAGACATGGAAGAGCTCTCTGATCTTGTAGCCCAGGCAGGTATGACCCTAGCCCTGAGTAGCATTCTGCCATCGCCCAGAATTATACCGCAGTACAAGGACAAAATGATTGACTTCAACAATTGGCTAAGCTTCTGGTGTCATTCTAAGGGGATCCAGTATCTGTCTGCTTGGGATGACATGGTCAACAGACCACGATGCTTTGCCACAGATGGCCTGCACCTGTCGCCCCTGGGATTCCGGATACTGACTAAGGCTCTTGCTGCCCCTATAGTGCCTTTTTTAGGCAGGGTTCAAGTAACTAATTCACCACCATAACAGGAACAAGCAAGCAAAAACTGAGGGTAATGCTACTCAATGCTAGAAGTCTAAATTTCAAAATGCACTCACTCGAGGCACTCCTTAAAATGGAGAACATCGATATCTGTGCAGTGACTTATACCTGGCTCAAGGCTCCAGAGAGCACCGCTGCACTACCAGGCTGTAACTCATACCACACTTTTCAGCCATGTAACCTGCACAGAAACACCAAAGGTGGGGGTTTGTCCATGTTCATTAAGGATATCCACACCTCCAGGCTAGTTGCTCAGCATAATGCATCCGAGGTTATCCAAGTGCAACTAACTCTTGGCAAAACTGCAATCCAAATTGTAGCTTGCTACAGATCCCCCACCATGCCCCAGGATTCCCACTCCTCTTTTCTTGATGTACTGGAAAATATTAGGGTTCAACCAAACACTCTAATAATGGGCGACTTCAACTACCCCACCATTAACTGGGAAAACTACTCGTGTACCAACTCCTTAGCGCAACGCTTTCTGGAATTCATAAACTCCAATGCCCTAGATCAATTTATCCATACCCCCACCAGGGACAACAATATCCTAGACCTAGTCATTACCAACATGAGTGTCCAGTGTTCCACACCTGAAGTCAACTCCTCGTTGGTCCGATCCAACCATAAGCTAATCACCCTTGATATCCTCATCCCACCCCCACCCCCCATTAAGGAAACCACAGTAAAAAATTTCTCCAAAGCCAACTTTATGCTTCTTAAGACAGAAGTAGTGAATTTCATGACACCCATGCAGATGGACAATACAGTTACAACTGCTGAATCCTACACAAATGCACTCTATAAGCACTTACATGAGTGCATGGATCGTGCTATCCTCCAAAAAAAGGAAGCCAATCTGGTGGTCCCCTGCCATAAACAAACTGTACAACAGAAGGAAGAAACTGTTGCAAAAGAGAGTAAAATCCCATGAGTGGAGGAGCTCCCTGGTCAGCCTCAGTCCTCCAAAGCTAGCTACGAAAATAAAATCGCCAGTAATTCCAAGGACAACCACAAAGCATTCTATAGCTATGTCAAGAATCTCAATGGCAACACCCAGATCTGCTCTGAGTTACAGCACAAAGGCATGAAAATTACAGAACCAACTGATATTGCCAACATCCTGGCAGATAGGTTCAGTGCTAACTTTACCCCCCACCCCCACCCCCTAAAGGGCACATATCTATACAGGAAGAATGCAGAGTCCTTGTAATCACAACTATGCAGGTGAAAGCTGCACTCTAAAGCGAAAAACACAACATCCATGGGACTGGACAACATCCCAGGCTGCATTTTACACGAACTTCAGAATGAACTGGCTCCTCACTTAAGCACCATGCTCAATAATAGCCTCGCATCAGGCTTTGTGCTCACTGAATGGCGCACAGCAGCAGTTATCCCACTCCACAAAGGGGGAGCCACCACTGATCCCAGGAACTATAGTCCTATTAGCCTGATGAGCCTGGTCTGCAAGGCCATGTAACGTATCATCATGGAACTCATAAACAAAGACATTGGTAACCTCCAAACTCTGGATCCCACCCAGTTCGGGTTTGTGAAAGGCAGATCATGCCTCCTGAACCTGATCGACTTCTTTGAGGCAGTCACCAAAGCCGTAGATGAGGGTAAGGTGGTTCACACAGCCTATCTTGACCTCGCCAAGGCTTTCAGCACCATCCCCCATTCTGGAATTATAGCTAAACTCAATAAACTAGGCATAAATCCCTACGTCACAAGATGGGTGGCCAACTGGCCCACTGACGGAACCCACACTGTAAAAGTTGCATACTCCAAATATGACCTCAAACCAGTGACAAGTGGAGTACCACAGGGTTCCGTCCTGGGACCGCTTCTGTTTGGTATCTACTTCTCTGAGGTACAGGCCAACACAGAAGGCCTCTGGCTAACGAAGTTCGCAGATGACTGTAAACTAGGAGCCATAGTCAAGTCCCCAAATGATGTGAACATTCTACAGAAGGGCCTCTCTGAGACAGATGCCTGGTGTCAGAGCCATGGCCTCAAGCTCAGTGCCAAAAAGTGCAGTGTCATTCCCTTTGGTAAAAACTCTGTACCCATGAACTACCACATAGGCAGTAATCTACTTAACACCGAATGCGTTTTAAGAGACCTTGGGACCCAGGTGGACAGTAGTCTCTCCTTTGATAGTCAGATCGCCACAGTAGCCAGGAAGTCCTTCTACGTGGCACACCACATCATAAAAGGGTTTGCATCCAGGAAAAAAGAGGTCATCATTCCCCTCTACTCGACACTCATTAGACCCATTATAGAGTACAACGCCCCTTTTGGAATGTACCTCACGAGACATCTGCAGCAGCTGGAAAGGCCACAGAAGTACCTCACAAAGATTATTACTGGACTCAAACAAATGCCCTACACTGACCGTCTCAAATAACTCCAGCTTTACTCCATAGTATATCGCCTACTCCGAGGTGATCTCTGCCTAACATATAAAGCTGTGTCAAACCCAGAGCTGTTGGACATGCTGCACCTAAAGAAATCCCAATCCCTCCGAGCTACACGCTCTAGGGACCTAAACCTTGTCACCACAATAAACAGGACATGCTGGAGGGATAGATTCCTATCCCAGAGACTTCCCATACTCTGGAACAGGCTACCCATCTATGTCAAGCAAAGTTTTTCATTAGCACTCTTCAAGAAAAATCTTGAGTGGATGGGAAATAGGAAATACACCCTGGGGATCACTTCTGTGTCTCTGCTCGACAGTGGCACAGGAAAATAACTTTCTTGGGTGGCGTAAGCCAGGGAACCTTGTTGGCTAGGCTTACGTAGGCCCTTGGGCCGATAGCCTAGTTCCTACCTATGAACCTAAATTATTGATATCGCAAAGTAAATGGGTGGTGACCTGTGTAACTTCCAAAAATACCTGTACCTGCAGACAGAAAAGGTGCAGAACTGTAAAGCAGGTTATATGTGAAGGCCAATAGCTAACAAGATCCAGGGCACCAAACCTAAGATTTCATTAGCCCTGTTAGTATAAAGGTTTTCATGGCTCTTTAGTTTGAATATTTTACAAAGACTCATGGTAGAATTTTAGTGATACAAAATTCTGTCTGGCTGGTAGCTATTTTAGATATTTTTGTCCCTTAGCCAGTGGTAACACTTCCTGCTTATGTTTCTATTACCATTGCACATGTTGAACTTTGTCTGCCAACTAAATGGCTCACCTTAGTGAGTTCTGTTGCTGAAACGGCACATTTGTTAAGCTTCTCTTTAGTTTAAAGATTAAAAGTTCATTGTTTCAGCTAACAGGTTTCTGCAGATATTAAGTGGCATTTTTCAGGTCACTTTGGCACCCAGCCTGTATAAACTAGGAGTTAAAATAAGTAGGTCAGATACTGAATGTGCTTTTGCTAGAGAGTCGCAAAATAAATTGCTGAAGAGAGAATTGGATTCAGTATTCTGTTGCAGTTAGCAAAGTTGTTTTTCAGCGTCGCACAAGGAATTTGTAGGACAGTGCATCTCTCACCTTGGCTTGCTGCCCACCTTAGTACTGTTCAAGGAATTGCATTGTGTATGTTCCATTGCGTGAACTTTAAGGATGTCTAGCGTAACTATGTTTTATACAAATAAACTCTTAAAATCACAGCATAATGTGAAAAGGAGATGACTACGTCATTAAAAAGTAAACAAAAAGATAAATAGCTTATGGAAAAGGAAAGGCAAAAATGATTTCTTACAAAAATCATTAACAAGATGTGAGGCAGAGCACCTCGCTGGCCTTGTTCAAGAGAAATCTTGACCAATGGATGGGAGATCGCAGATATACCCCAGGGATTACCTCAGTGTCACTGCTCAACAGAGGCACAGCAAAATAATGGGTATAGTTCCCCATACTAAAGGGGTGGCGTAAGCCACAAAACTATGGGCTAGGCTTGTAAATGCCCTCGGGCAGATAGCCTAGTATGAACCTATGAACCTATAAGATGTCGGTGTTTGATGGAAAACATCATTTGTAAATCTACCTTCTGACAAGTCACTTACAGTACTTTCATTCCCTCAAATCTAAGTAAGCCTGGGGAAATGTCAAGAACACAAAATTACTAGGACATATCATTGATAAAATTTGATATGCACATTAACACTGCAGTCAAAAAGACACACAGCAAACTAGGCTCTCCTTACAGAGCAAACACCTGCTAAGTTGTTGTGTCTTTCGGCTTTTCCTGGTTAGGGGTCGCCACAGCGGAACTCCGGTCCACTAATGATTGGTAGTTGATTTTTACGTGCCGAATTACCAGCCCTGACGCACAACCTTCAACAAAGGTACATGCTTCAACAATATTCATAAATTTTAAGTCTTCTACCAAACAGAATCTAGAAAACACCTACAACAAAATTAGAGGATGTGATTGCTGATATGTAATCAGGATGCCTTCTCTCTAATGTAGTTAGCTAACTAGAAAGCAGTGTGTGGGGCTCTTGATGGCTGGCTTCATTTGAGCACCCCCTTTATTTTTTTCCCTTATAGTTTTTATTTTCTTTTATATTTATACAATGCATCCAGTAATTCAGATAAGCCCAAAGCTGCAAAAACAGACAAGTCTTCCCTTTATTTCTATTCTTGTATTATGTCATTTTATTTCTGTACTTTGTGTGCTTATGTGAAACAGTACTTGGTGTATCAGAGGTTGCATGTGTCACTGTTTGCTTATATTCATTTTGTAATCCCGAACTTGAATAATTCTTTCTATTCAAAATACATTAAATTACTTGTGTATGAAAACAGTTTCCTATACAGTTTTCTGTCAAGTGTGTCTTAGATTTAGAGATTAAGACAGATGAGTAATTGGGGTTTATCTGTTGTGTTTACAAAAATTATTTATGGTGTATCATGTGTCATTTGTAGCTGTTGACTTCATCTGTGACCACCCTGACATTAAATCAATCAGCTTTGTTGGATCCAATCGGGCTGGTGAATACATCTATGAGAGGGGATCAAAGCATGGCAAACGAGTCCAGTCCAACATGGTAAGGCAGAAATGTTTGTGTTCAAATCTTTCTGTATATGACATTCATGCATACTGTCTTTCTGCTTCTCACTCCTGGTTCCCTGTCTGCCATTGGTACTGGGATAGAAAAGCACTATATCAACTCTTTAGTGTATGGTCTTTCCAGTTTAATCAAAGTTTTATAAACATTACGGTTGTACAGTACTTAAGCTCAGGCCTTTTAGACCTCGCATTAGTTCTTCCCACAAGTAACTGCTTGTGTTGCATGCTTGCTGGCTTATTCATTTGTGTGTAAATGTCATGTGTGTTAGAGTACCTTTTAGGCTGCCTGGTAGGGAAATCCATGACTGGGAAATGCTGCTTGGACTTTATCAAGCAGCTGTGACTGTTTTATCAAGCAGCTGTGACTGTTATATCTGAATTTTGTACCAGCGCTTCCCACCTTGCACTCCGCAGCTTCTGTTGAATCTCAGAACCCCCTCTGTACTGCAGCTGCCTATTACAGGAATGGCAGAGTCCATGGGAATGATGTGCAAATAGAGCTGGGATATGCCAGGAGGCCCTCTAATTCCAAACAGGATTAAATCTTTTGTCTTTGTTATCCACATGTTGGGCAATCTGCATTTGAACATGAGCTGAAAATGATGGTATTATAGTGACCTTGGGGGAGCATGGAATTAATGATTATGATTTTGTGATGTTTACTAGAGAATTTCATTTTTTTTTTTTTTTTTTTTTTTTTTTTTTTTTTTTTTTTTACTGAAATCTTAACATGAAATGAGTAGCACATCCTTTCAATATGGATTCACTGAGAATTGGTTCCTGATTCTGGTTAAAATTATCTGGAATGTTTAGCAATTACGTTAAAAACTTCATAATTTTTCTCACTAGTTTTCTGTTTGAACATGCAGTAGAGAAGGTGTGTGTTAGAATGTGATTTTGTCACACTGCATGTCTCTCTTTTACAGATTTACTTAAAATAAACCTTTTCAAGTTTGTGGTCCGGTTGACAGTGTGTCTTGTTTTCAGTAACGGGCTCCAACAGGTAGTTAAGCCATTCATTAATGCTGCCTTTAGCAGTTGATTATGTATCTAGACTTTCAGCTATTTTTTTTTTTTTTTTGTGTAAGGCACAGAATCAGCTGGATGTAAATACGGAAAAGTTTTTTTTTTTTTTTTTTTGCTTTCATGGAAAGCCATGCCTGCCTTTTGTTTGTGTAACCAAAAACAAAAAGAAAAATTCTAGTACAATTCATGATGAACTGATAAATTCATGATGATGACTGTGAGGTTAGATACAAATTAGTTAATGGTTAGGACACCATGGTTCCCTGAGCCATGTGCCCACAACTAACATGGTCTCTGTTCTAAAAGAACGCTTGTGCAGTTTGCCATGACAAATACACAAATAAGGAAATAATGCGAGCCTTGTAGCAAATATGCAAATGAGGAAACATGCACGTCTTCATGGACAAGACCCTTCCCATACTTTTGATACTTAAAGATTCTGTGGAATGGCTACTGTCACATTTGAATATGTATAAACTGGAAAAGTAAGTGCAGGTATGCCGTGAAATGCACTTACTGTTATATTGACAGGCAGTCCCGATAAGGTGTGCATACTAGTATAAGACATTGCGCTAAGGATATGTCTGATAGCCTCAACAACCACATGTTACTATGTTATGCCTTTATGTTAAGGGTTTGATGCTGCTGCCAGGCTCAGTGTTGAGCAATATGTGATTGATGAGCTGATGTGTGATCTCATGTGAAGTTTATTCTTATACATGTAAAATATCAAGCTTGTGATTCATACAATTCACTCTTCTCTGAGAGACGGTGATCTCAGAGTTGGTGCATTTAAGGTGCAGAGGGTGTAAGGGCAGTATAGTAGTGAGTTTCAGTAGTCACCGTTTCACTCTTACTCCAGTATTTTGTGATCGCACTTGTGACTGTTAACTAATAATCCTTGATACTTCTGTCATGGAACTGTTGCATAATAATCCTTGGTACTTCTATCATGGAACTGTTGCATAATAATCCTTGGTACTTCTATCATGGAACTGTTGCATGTATTAGACTAACTAGGTACTCTATCTGTACTGTCATATTGTACACTTTTCTAAGTAATAGAGACACTTCTTACTGTACCTCATATTTATACTCAAATGTTCTAAATTCTAACAGAAGGTTTAAAAAATATGTTATTAGATATTATTTGTATATGTTGATATATTCTGATAAAGTTTTTGTTTTAGTCTTACTATAGTAGTACTGTAGAGGAGCTTTTCTCCCCGGGCCTCCACTGAAAATGGACATGTATCCAGTTGGACTAGCCCGGTTAACAAATGTAAAATAAAATAAAATAAATAAATAAATAAAAAATAATAATCCTTGGTACTTCTATCATGGAACTGTTGCACATCTGTGTTCATACACAGCTGGTAGCTTGCAATGCCCAAAAGCATTTTTTTTTTGTCATTTATTCATTTATTCACATTTTCTCCATCTCACTGTGCCTTCAGCTCTTGGTTGTGTATGTTCTTTGGGAGATGTGTATGCTCTGCTAGTGTACTGTTCCCAGTGCTAAGTCGATTTGTATCCGCTAATAAAGCACAGTGCATGTTTCACGTAGCTGCTGTCAGCTCGGTCCTGGTATGTGAAGTGACCTGATTTGTCAATCTTGAAGCAGTAGTGTACTGTCCATGTCCGAACCTACTAACTTGATAGAAATTAATACTGCTCCTCCCAAGTAATGCTGTTGAGTGTCCGTGAGCTTTAGAGTAAATTCCCCTTCTCCTTTCACAGCAGTTTGTCATCACTGTCCTTGACCCTTCAGTGCCTATCCCTGCACCCATAGCAGCACTGTAAGATTGGAAATTTGCATTGGTCGGTGAGTAGCTGTACAGACCTAATCAGTTTCTCTCAGGCCTGAAGATTGTTTTTCCCTGGAAGTGCTCAGCTGCATCTACCCCAGTCATGGTTTGTTGGCTCTTGGCAACTTATTTGATTTGGATAAGAACCGGGCCTTAACAAGGTTAGCAAACCATTACACATCTCAAGGCATCGGAGGTAGATGCGAGTCTCTTTCCCCGCCCCTTTTCACTGCCAGCTCTTGTGCAGCATTTTGTACTATTTTTAATAGATTTTCCATTGAATATGTCTGCTGTTTATGGCATTTAAACCTTTTATGTAACTGCTGACTTTTTTTTTTGCCTGCCATGCTATCAACACCCAGTCATCCAGTCTGAAGTTGTCACTTGCACTAAGCTGCCCCTGCTCAGTTTGACTGTAGGAAGCTTGCTGAGTAGTAAGTAGCCTGGGAAAGAATGAGTTCATTACTGGTAAACTCTCTTGTTCCCTGCAGCTTTTTAATTACTGTGCAGTTGAAACAGTGAGAGGAGGATCAGGCCAAACGGCAGGGCTGAAGAACGGGGTATTGGAGCCCATCAGCTAGCATTGGTAGGTCTCAGTACTGATTGCCTCCTTTAAGCCCCCCCTTCTCTGAGCTTTCTGGGTAGGTGAAACTCCTGTTTTGGGGAAGAAACTGATCTTTCTGACCTCAGATAAGTGGGTGACATTGGAGCTGCACTGTAGTTCTGGACTGTTCTCCCCTTTCTGCATATGCTGTTTCTTAGAAGGAAAAGAAAACAAAATAAAAAAACAGCTACACCTAACAAAGTCCATCTTCCTAGAGGGTGTAAAGTACAGGGCATAGAGGTGGTCTCATCATTAGAGGAACACCAAGGGTTCTACCTGAGGCTTTTCCTGATACTCCAGCTCAGATCTGTATAAAGTATTCTGTAGCTCTGAAAAGGTCCACTTGCTCACCCCCTGTATATTGTCTTCCCTGTGTTGTTAAGACACCCTCTTGGTTACTCTGAATAGAAGGGATGACTACTTTTGGATTTTTGTTCACAAGGCTGATAAACCAAGCATTCGACTCGGTGTGGGCTTCACATTACCAGTTAATATCTTTGCCCTCTGGCCTTTTTGCTGCAGCCAGAGTCTTAGCTGTGTGATTAGTGCTGATCTTTGCTTAAGTGAGGATAATAGGTGTCCACTTCTGTCCATACCTAGGTGACTGAGTGAAAGAGAGGCGTTTGGTGTCCTTGCTACTGTCTCATAAGCCTAGGCATTTCCTTGAAGACTGAAAAGTTAAGCCAAAATGTTTCTAGGAGCAGTTCTAGACACCTGGGCTTCAATGATATTCCTGCCTAAAAAAAAAATTAAAAATAAAAAAAATGGTACTAATAAACCATTCACTCTTAAAGACTTCATAAAAGGCTTACTTAACAGCCAGAGTATTTCCTCAGGTGTTGTGGGTTACAAGGGAGCTCATGCAGACTGCATGGGGGGAATATCCAACAGTACATAATGAGCCTGTAGGACCAGTGTGGTCAGTGCCTAAGGAGAGGCCCTTCAGTTGTTCCATCAGAATGGAACTGTAATGATGAGCTGCCCAGTTCAACCCCACTCCTGGGCTCTCCTTCACCGTTTCAGAGCAGGCCAGACACTGACCATGGATGCCTTCGATTTATGCATGGGGGGAGAGCTCAAACTGTGCACCTCTGAATACTAGTCATGTGGTCCAAGAATGTTCAGAACAAATATATAAATGTGCATAAGATGGTGGTAATCATATGTGCCTTCCTGATCTTCATGTCGGCACTCAAAATTGGGGATTATTGAGACGTTAAAAGAAAACTGAGCTATGATATGGCTCATAGGAAGTTACTAGGCTAATTGGAGGTAGGGCCTTTACAGGTCTAGCCAAGTTCTACCCTTACTTCCACAATCAGCACCTATTACCCCTGTCCAAGAGGGACACATGTGGAACCTCTGGGGTGAATTTATGGTTACCCATCCAATCATCCAGATTGCATTTGAAGAGGGGACAGTGAGGTGCTGTATTTGACATAAAGTGGGTGTCTGTTCCAAAGGTGTGGTAACCTCTGGGAGACAAATCTATCCCTCTAGCAGGTTCTATTAATGTCACATACCAAGTTAAGGTCTTTAGAACAAGTAACCCATGTACGATTTGGCTTGCGGATATGCATTATTTCCCATAAAGCAGAGTAAGAGATTGCCTTATATGCAAGGCAGAGATTGCCTCTGAGTAGTCTGTATGAAACAAAATAAAGTGACAGTGATTTCAGATGATCCACAGAGGACAGATGCTGAAGACTTTAAATTTTCCTTCTGAGGGACCTTTGTGGTCTCTCCAATTGCTGCAGGTACTTGGAAAGGTACATACCAAAAGGGGTGTTGTACTCTGTTATTGGCCTGATGAGGGAAGAGTACAGGGAGGTTATAACTTATAGATGTTCATCGTGTTAGACTGCTGCAGTCATTACACTTGGGTTATCCTGCCATCAGGCGGTCCCGCAGTCGGCCAGAGTTCCAAAGTCTTGGTCCGGCGTCGGTTGCTGTCGCTTCTTTCCTGACAGTCAGTGCGCTAGGTGTATATAAGATGCATCTGACGCCATTTTCTTCAGTCTTTCTTGCCGCGCGGTGCCCGAAGCAGAAGCAGTTCACAAGTGCCGGTCGGCCGACTCCTGAGATTTTCAAAGTCGAATTTCAGATCCGAAGTCTTCAATAAAGCTAAGAAAAAGTTAATAATTGTATTTCTTGTGGGAAGCAAATACCTCATAAGGACTTCCACTCTTACTGTATTCCATGCCTAGGCCCTGATCACGACATCACTAGTTGTCGGTTTTGTGCTAGATTTAACAAATGCACTATAAAAATACGTTTTGATTTTGCTTTGCACTATGGCCGAAGGTTCAATTATACTATGCCGTTGGATCAACCGACGATCTCATAACCGAAAAAGACTAGGATAAAGGCAGGCATCCGAGGTCCAAAACAGACGAAACCTCTTCTAGGCCAGTCGCCGGTTCTCAGTGAGGCACTTTCGCAGCCCCTGACACCCGCTACCTCAGAGCCACAGGCCGCTTCCGACTCCCACGTGGAGACAACTAGGCCTCTGGAAACTCAAGGTATTGGGCCTACGGAAACTAATCCCTCAGATGGGTCCGGAGCCGCTGAGCAGGCATCGGCTTCTGAGGGTGTTTTCAGACCTTCACAACTTACCATTAAAACAACTGCCAAGACAAAGGTACCATTAAAGACAAAGAAACAAGTACAGCATTCTCTTGGACAGTCCTCCATGCCTAAGAAACAGATGCTTAAAATGGCCGAAGACCTCATTACTCTAATCAGGGGTTCCCATCCCCCTCCTGAGAAAAGGCCTAGGCAGGATACAGACTATAATTCCTCTGATCAGGTTTCCTTTTCCTCTTGATTCCTCTTCAGACCAGGGATACTCTCTACCCCCCTGTGAGGACTCTGATGCTGAAGAATCTATCCCTTCAGCCTCTCCTCCTGAGGATTATTCTTTTGGGGAAACCCTACATACCATGAGGGAGCATTTCCATTGGGAAAGTCAGGATTACTCAGAATCCAAGAAAAGGCTCAGGGATTTCCTCTTATTGCCTCAGCACAGGCCGCTGGCTATTCCGCCTGTGCTAGACATTGTGGATGATGTGTTCTCTGAATCCAGCTTATCTCCTGATTCTTTGCCCCTTGCTCCAGCCACACCAGATAGGTATTATAGAGTCCCTGACTCTCACAAGTTTCTTTACAAAAACCCTTCTGCTGATCCAGAAACTATTTCCCAGGGTCCAAAAGGGGTTAAGGCTTCCATTGCAAAAAATCCAGTACCCTCTGACAGAGATTCCAGAGCTTTGGATAGATGGGGGAAGAAAGTATACACTTCTGCAACTTTCGCAGTAAGAGCTTTAAATTGCCAGTTTCACATGCTTAAGTACCAACAACATTTAATGGCTTAGTTAAAAAAAAAAAAAATGCTTGCAAACTCAGAAGCTCCTGATTGTAAAGAAATGCAGGATTTATTGCATGCAGATGAACAGGTGGGAAAACATACTCTGCAATGTGGTTTTGATTCTTTAGAGGCCTCTTGTAGAGCCGCAGTTACAGGTTCTGTGATTCGAAGACATGCTTGGTTAAAAGAACAGAGTTTACCTGATCATGTTGAGGCAAAATTATTGGATGCTCCTTTACAGCATGATACCTTGTTTGGTGTTGAGGCAGAAGAGGTGTTAAAGAAAATGGAGGATAAAGCTAAATCTATGCAAACAGTCAAGGATTTCTTACAGGTACAGCCACCTCGGTTTAGCAGAAATTGGCCAACAAAGAATTGGTCGTTTCCAGTGACACAGGCCACAGAGAGGCAGATACAGACGCCCAAGAGGCAGATCGCAACCCCAAGGCTCAAACAGACAACGACAGTGGGGCACCTCAACCCCAAAAGGAGGTGAGGACAAGTCTCAACCTTACAGGAAACAGTCACAATGACTTTCCCCTTTGTACGCCAAGCACGTCCCTTTTGGAAGCCCCCTTAGGGGGAAAACTAGCACTTTTTTCTCAAAACTGGCAAACTATCACCCAAGACAAATGGGTTCTGAATATTGTGTCTCAAGGTTACAGGTTCCACTTTCTACCAAGGCTAAAAGGAATGCCAGACCTGCCACAAAATCAATGGGCAGAGGCACAAAAACAAATTTCAGCCCTCATGGACATGAGAGCTATTCAAAAAGTACCACAACAGGAACAAGGACAAGGATTTTACTCAAGACTGTTCCTGGTCCCCAGAAAGGACAAGGCCTGGAGGCCCATACTAGACCTTTCAATTCTGAATACTTACCTGGATATTCCAAAATTCAAAATGTTGACATTACACCAGCTTCTACCCATGCTGGGCAAGAAGGCTTGGCTTGTTACTCTGGACCTCAAAGAGGCATACCTGCATGTCCCTATCAGACAAAATTGCAGAAGATACCTCAGATTCAAAGCTGGTACAATGCACTACCAGTTCTCTGCACTGCCCTTTGACTTAACTACTGCGCCCAGGATCTTCACAAAGTGCCTGGCACCAGTAATTGCATTTTGCAGACAAAAAGGAATTCAAATATATCCATACCTGGACGACTGCCTCATTCAAGCAGAGACAAAGGACACTCTTCTACAGCATCTGGCGTTTGTAAAAAGGTTGCTAATTTCTCTAGTGTACACAGTAAACGAAAAGAAGTCAAAACTCGTGCCCTCGCAACAGATTATGTTCCTGGGTGCCAGTTTAAATACAACGGCCCAGATGGCTTACCTCAAGCCAGACAAACAAGTTCAACTAACTCAGTATTTTCAATTACTGGCAAAAAAAGTCCCATCTCCCAGCAAGAAAAATTCTGCAGGCCCTGGGATTCATGGCATCCTGCATACTGCTAATACCATATGCCAGACTGCATATGAGGAAATTACAATGGTACCTAAAAAGTGTTTGGACTCAACACTCTCACAGGTTAGAAGCAGTAATACCAATGATTCCCTGCCTACAACAGGAGTTTCGATGGTGGGCACAGGCATGTCACCTAAACAAGGGTCATCCTTTTACCCAACCCACAGCCAGGCAAACTCTAACAACAGATGCTTCGGATTACGCCTGGGGAGCACACATGGCAGGAAAATGCATTTAGGGCAAGTGGACCACACACCAGATGCATCTTCTCATCAATCAAAAAGAGATGTTGGCTGTTCAAAATGCCCTAACAGCTTTCAAGGACCTTCTGCATCCAGGACAATTATTACTAAAGACAGACAACACCACAGTAATGTGGTACATAAACAAGCAAGGGGCACTCATTCTTATCCCCTATGCAGGCAAGCCATGACCTTGTGGAATACAGCTCTAACGCATCAAGTTCACCGGCAAGCATAGTTCCTGCCAGGAAAGAAAAATGCTCTGGCAGACGATCTAAGCAGAAATATCATGGACCCTCACAAATGGAAAATGAATCCACAAATCTTCAGCATGGTAACGCAAAACTGGGGATGCCCAGACATAGATCTTTTTGCTTCCCCACTGTATTACCAACTACAAAAATTCTGCACAAGGGCTTATCACAAACAAGCATGGAAAGTGGATGCTCTTTTTTTCAGCTGGAAAAACCTAAGTTTATGCCTTCCCGCCACTGCCTCTCCTTGCAGAAACCACAGATGATCCTCATTGCTCCAGACTGGCCACGCCAGCACTGGTACCCTATCTTAAGGAACTTGGCTCAAGGACCACCATGGATTTTGCCTCAAATCCCACACCTTCTGCCTCAACAAAACAATCAGCTCCTGCACGGTCAGCTCAAAACCCTAAACCTGGCTGCATGGCAGATACATTAGTCAAACAGGCAACACCTCTCTCTAAAGCTGTTATGGATGTCATTTTGGAGGCCAGGAGGCCTAGCACCAGGAAAGCTTACTCAGAAAAATGGAAGAGATTCTGCGCCTGGAACCAGGCTCAAAGCCTTGACCCCCTTGTTCCAAACATTCCTCAGATTTTACAATACTTAACTGAGATGCTGGACAGAGGCCTATCCTTCTCATCAATTAAGATCCACGCCTCTGCCATTTCAGCACATTACAACACGGATCCTCCTTTATTTTCTCATCCCTTGCTAAAGCAGTACCTCAGAGGGGCTAAAAACATAAGACCACCCCGGAGAGCACCAACACCGACTTGGGACCTCAATTTCATTTTGGAAAAACTGACCCTACCACCTTTTGAGCCAGCCAATACAGCCGATCTAAAATTTTTATCCTGGAAAACAGCTCTGCTCCTGGCAGTAACTTCAGCACGAAGAGTCTCAGAGCTATAGGCATTAATGGCAGTGGAACCTTTTATAATATTTATCAGCACAGGGTTTCTTTAAGGACAAACCCTACCTTTATGCCAAAGGTGATATCTAGTGTGGCTCTTAACCAAACCATCCATTTGCCAACTTTTATCCAAACCCCCAGAATAAAGGGGAGAAACTTCTGCATTCTTTGGACATACACAGGCAGCTACGCTTCTACTTGGGCAAAACAAAAGCTTTCAGGAAAACTGAGCAACTGTTTGTAGCTTATGCTGCAGGATCACAGGGCAAGGCAAGGCTATCTCAAAGCAGACTATATCCAAATGGATAGGACACTGTATTCGTTACTGCTACACACAGCATGGAAAATCAGTCCAAATACCATTAGACCACATTCCACCAGGGCAACAGCCACTTCAACAGCCTTTCAAAGAGGAGAACCTACCAAGGAAATTTTGGGGGGTGCAACTTGGAGTTCAGTGCACACCTTTACCAAGCATTACCACCTGCCTCTTTACTCTAAATCCAGAGCAGAATTTGCCACTGCAGTTATGCAGGGCCTCATAGCCAATCCTAACTCTTTATAGACCAGCCACCCAACCTTAGCTTTGGGATTCTACCCAAGTGTAATGACTGCAGCAGTGTAACACGATGAACATAGTACAGTTTTGTACCTACCATAAATGTAGATGTTTGAGTGTTCACACTGCTGCAGTCCAGGTTACCCTCCCTCCATCCCCTCTGAACTAGCTGGACTTATCTATACCTTTCTATCCTATACAACGTTTGTGGTGTATTTGCTTGTAACTGAAGGTATTGTTTTTATTTTATATGTATATTTTTTATTAGCAATATGGATTGCCTACCTATTGGGGGCACCTGACATCTGGGACAAGAAAAAACTGAAGAAAATGGCGTCGGATGCATCTTATATACCCCTGGCGCACTGACGTCAGGGAAGAAGCGACAGCAACCGACATCGGACCAAGACTTTGGAACTCTGGCCGACTACGGGACCGCCTGACGACAGGATAACACAAGTGTAATGACTGCAGCAGTGTGAACACTCGAACATCTACATTTATGGTGGGTACAAAACTACTTTTTCTGGAGGCAATGAGCTTGCATATGAGATAACCAATGTAGAATGCCCTTCTGTGGAGACATGGTGATCCAAGGCAAGGTTACTGTCAACCTGTGTGCCCAGGTCTCTCACCACTGAGTGCGTACTTAGTGTGATGCTATTGATGTGATAGTTAGCAGGAACATCACTCTTGCCGAAAGGGATGAAACATTTTTTTTGCATTGAGTTTAAGGACATGACTTTGGCACCAGTCATTTGTTTGTGTAAGACTCTGTTGTAAGATGATGACATCATTTGGGGATTCTATGACTGCTTCCAGTTTGCAGTCATCAGCAAACTTGGTCAGCCACAGACTTTAGTTTTTGCTTGTACTTTTTCAGAAATTGATTCCAAACAGTAGCAGTCCCAGGACTGATCCCTGTGGAACACCACTGGTTACAGGTCTGCTGTTGGAGGTGAATTCCCCTATTTTGACTGGAGGGGTTCTATCAGTGAGTCATTTGGTGAGCTATCTAATTATATAAGGTTGATACCTAGCTGGGTAAGTTTATCAATGATGCCTAAGTGGGGGATAGTGTCGAAAGCCTTGGCTAAGTGTAGGTAGGCTGTATGCACAGAATTTCCCTCGCCTAGGGCCTTTGTTACTGTCTTGAAGTCAACCAGGTTTAACAAGCATGATCTCCCTTTGACAAATTCAAACTGAGTAGGGTCAGCTGTTTGGAGGTTACCTATATCTTTGTTGATGAGCTCCATGATGATTTGCTTCATGACCTTGCATATAAAGCTTGTCAGGCTAATAGGTCTAGTTCCCGGGGTCAGTGAAAGCACCACATTTGTGCAAGGGAATAACAGTGGCCGTTTTCCTTTCAGCTAAGACGAAGCTGGTGCTTAGCCTATGATTGAAAAGAGTACCCAATGATGCTATTTCTTGTTGGAGTCCATGTAGGATGCAGCCTAGGATGTTATCGGGTCCCATAGATGCTATGATTTTGGCCTTGGAGAGGGTGTTTACAACCTACTGTTAAGAGATGCAGGGTAGGGCACAGGTGGTAGGGATGTCATGGGGTACATATTGTGGAGACATGGAAGTGAAGTTTTCACAGCACCTGTCAGCTAACAGGTTAGCTATGTCCACAGGCTCAGTATATGTGGTATCATTAACTACCAGTTCAGCACAAATCTAGCCCTTTACTTTTAGGTTACGGATGTAACTAAAGAAAGCCTTATGGTTGTCCTTAGTTGGGAAAGCTAATTTGGATTTGTAGTTTGCTTTGTAGGACTTCACAAGAAGTCTTATTTGTTTAAGCTGAGGATGAAGTGTTTCCAGTTTAGGGCTTGCTCCTTCATACTCTTAGACAGCAATTTCTTTCTCTTATTGTAAAGCCCGTTAATGGCAGATGTTCATCGTGTTTCACTGTTGCAGTCATGACTGTAGGGTTCTCCCCTGCCGGCAGGCAGCCCTCGGTCGGCCAGAATCCCAAAGTCTGGGTCCAGCGTCAGCTGTTCAACCATGCTCCTTGACGTCAGAGTGCCAGGAGTACAAAGCTGACAGCCGACGCCATCTTCTACAGTCTTTCTTGCCGTGCCGTGATAGCAGTTCGCAAGTGCCGGTCGGCTGTCTCCTGACTATTTTTTCTGATAAACTTCAGTCCGAAGATTTTCTTCTCCACTCAAAGCTAAGTACCCCATTGGGGAAACTTTTTTCTTGCTCCACTCTGATGTCAGAAAAAGTTAATAATTGTATTTCATGTGGGAAGCAAATACCTCATAAGAATTTTCATTCTTACTGTATTCCTTGCTTAGGCCCTGACCACGACGTAGCTAGTTGTCGGTTTTGTGCTAGATTCAATCAACGTACAATTAAGCAAAGGTACGATTTTGCTTTTCATTACTTAGGTAGGCGCTTTAACTACAAAATGTTGTCGGATATGGTTCCGGCTACCGGAGTTCACAAACATCGCAAGGATAAAGACAGGCCTCCGAGGTCCAAATCTGATGATAGCGCACAAGCGGAGCCAGCTTCAGGTTCGGCCGTCGTCAGTGAGGCGCTTTTGCAGCCCCTGTCGTCGGCCATTTCAGAACCGATGGCCGAAATGGACTCTCATGAGGAGCCAACCAGGCCTTTAAATATTTCTGTTGCAGGACCTTCGGACAATGCTCCTTCGGATGGGTCCGGAGCCGCTGTGCAGGTATCGGCTTCCGAAGGGGTTTTCAGGCCTACTCAGCTTCTAATAAAGGCAAAGCCAAAGACAAAGGCAAAGACTCCTTCTAAATCAAAGACTGTAACACAGGCCTCTTCTGAACCGGCTCCCAAGTCACAGAAACAGTTACTCAAGATGGCGGAGGATTTACTTACTATGATTAGGGGTTCACACCCCCCTCCAGATAAAAGGCCAAGGCAGGATGTTTATTATGATTCCTCTGATCAGGCTTCTGTTTCCTCAGTTTCTTCTTCTGACCAGGAATATTATTTCCCTCCTTATGAGGATTCTGATGCTGAGGAATCCATTCCTTCAGCTTCTCCCCCTAAGGATTTCTCTTTTGGGGAAACTTTGCATGAAATGAGGGAACATTTCCACTGGGAAGGACAGGAGTATTCAGAATCTAAGAAAAGACTGAGGGATTTTCTTCTTCTTCCCCAACCTAGACCCCTGGCTATTCCTCCTGTTTTAGATATTGTGGATGATGCCTTTTCGGAGGCTAACTTAACCCCTGACTCTTTTCCTCCTGCTCCTGTTAAGCCTGATAGATATTACAGGTTTCCTGATTCCCACCAGTTTTTATACAAGAACCCTTCTGCTGACCCTGAAACCATTTCTCAGGGTCCTAAAGGAGTTAAGGCCGCTTCTGCCAAAAATCCCATTCCTACTGAAAAGGATTCTCGATCCTTAGATAGATGGGGCAAAAAAGTGTACACTTCTGCTACTTTGTCCATTAGGGCTTTAAACTGTCAGTTTCATATGCTGAAATACCAGCAATTTCTCTTGTCTGTTTTAAAACAAAAGCTTACTTCCATTTCTGCCTGTGCAGATAAGGAATTACATGACTTATTGCATGCAACTGAACAAATTGGGAAGCATGGTTTACACTGTGGATTTGATGCCTTGGAGGCTTCTTGTAGAGCTGCTGCCTCCGGCACAGTCATTAGAAGGCATGCATGGCTAAAGGAACAAAATTTGCCTGAACAAATTAAGGCTAAATTATTGGATGCTCCTGTTCAGCATAATGTTTTGTTTGGATCAAAAGCTGAAGAGGTAATTAAGAAGATGGAGGATAAGGCGAAATCCATGCAAACAGTTAAAGATTTCTTACAAGTACAGCCACCTAGATTTAGTAGGAATTGGCCTTCAAAAAATTGGTCCTTTCCCACTTCAGACAGGCCTCAGAGGGGTAGATATAGACGCTCCAGAGGAAGGCCTCAAACGCAAGCTTCTTATAGACCAAGACAGTGGACTGCTTCCACCCCTAGGGGAGGAGAGGACAGGTCACAAACTCAAAGGAAACAAACTCAATGACTCCCTCTGTTGGGCTACAGGAACGTCTTGCCTGGAAGCCCCTCTCGGAGGAAAACTCTCTCTTTTTTATCAAAATTGGACTCAAATAACCCAAGACAAGTGGGTTTTGGATGTGGTTTTAAGAGGTTACAAATTCCATTTTCATTCCTTGCCAATGCCAAGCGGATGGCCAGACCTTCCAAAACATCAATGGACGGAGGCCTTAAACCAGGTGGAAGCTCTTTTGGCTATGAATGCCATAGAACTGGTTCCACTTTCAGAGATGGGAAAAGGTTTTTACTCAAGGCTCTTTCTAGTCCCCAGGAAGCAAAACTCATGGAGACCCATTCTGGATCTGTCGGTCTTGAACACCTTTCTAGAGATTCCAAAATTCAAGATGCTTACTCTACAGCAGCTACTTCCAATGCTGTCCAAAGATGCATGGATGATAACTTTGGATTTAAAGGAGGCATATTTACACATTCCCATCAGGCAGGATCGCAGAAAATACCTCAGGTTCAAGGCCGGATCAAGGCACTTTCAATTCTCTGCGTTGCCCTTTGGATTGTCTACTGCGCGCAGGGTCTTCACCAAATGCCTGGCTCCAGTAGTAGCTTACTGCAGACTCAAGGGAATTCAAATTTACCCTTATCTGGACGATTGTCTAATTCAGGCAGACAGCAAGGATGTCTTACTCCAGCATCTAGAATTTGTACAGAACCTCCTCAAGTTCCTGGGATTCTCTGTAAACATAAAAAAGTCAAATTTGACACCATCACAACAGATAACTTTTCTGGGTGCTCTTCTAAACACCACAACCCAGATGGCATTTCTGACATCCGAAAAACAATTACAGCTGGCTTCAACTTTCAAAACCTTGGCAACTTTAACTCAACTATCTGCAAGGAAATTCCTGCAGGCTTTGGGTTACATGGCCTCCTGCATCCTTCTCGTACCATATGCAAGACTACACATGAGGAAAATACAGTGGTACCTAAAAAGTGTCTGGTCTCAGCATTGCCACAGTTTAGACATACTGATCTCCGTCCTTCCTTGCCTTCAAAAGGAATTTCCTTGGTGGTCCAAGGCATGTGCTCTAAACAAAGGGAAACCCTTCTGTCTACCTCCTGCCACTCAGATTCTAACCACGGACGCCTCGGATTATGCTTGGGGAGCCCATTTTCAGGGCAACTGTCTGCAGGGCCTTTGGACAAAGGATCAGAAGCACCTGCATATTAATTTAAAGGAAATGTTAGCTGTTCAGAAAGCTCTGTTGGCCTTCAGGAATCTTTTACAACCAGGACAACTACTAATACGGACAGACAACACCACAGTTATGTGGTACATAAACAAGCAAGGGGGATCTCATTCCTACCCCCTTTGCAGACTAGCCATGGATCTATGGAACACAGCTCTAGCTTGCAGTCTGGATCTTCAAGCTCAGTTCCTACCAGGGAAACAAAACTTCCTGGCAGACAGTCTGAGCAGAAACCTTTCGAATCCACACGAGTGGATGCTGGACACCAAAATATTCAAGATTATAACAGCAGTCTGGGGATGTCCTCACATAGACCTCTTTGCATCCCATCTCAATCATCAACTACAGAATTTTTGCACCAGAACTTTCCACAGAGAAGCTTGGAAAGTGGATGCCCTGTCATTCAGTTGGAGGAACCTTTTGGGATATGCCTTTCCGCCTCTTCCTCTTCTTCCACGGGTCTTATTGAAGATAAAACAGGACAAGCCCAAGATGATCATCTTGCTGGCTCCAAATTGGCCTCGGCAGTTTTGGTATCCAACTCTAAAAAACCTATGTCTGGAGCCCCCTTGGGTTTTACCTCAGTCTCCGAACCTTCTGTCCCAACATCAGGGTCAGGTTCTACACTCTCATGTCAGAACTCTCAGTTTGGCGGCCTGGTTAATCCAGGGCCTTTGATTTCTTCTTTCCTACCCAAGCAGGTTATGGATGTCATCTTAGAAGCCAGACGTCCTAGCACTAGAAAATCTTATGCAGGAAAATGGAAAAGATTTTGTTCCTGGATGCAGGCTCAGGATTCTGATCCTCTTCTTCCTAACATTACCTTAATTTTACTTTACTTGACAGATCTCTTCCATAAGGGTCTTTCTTTTTCTTCCATTAAGATACATGCCTCTGCTGTTTCTGCTCATTGTAATACAGACCCTCCCATCTTTTCCCACCAGCTCATGCGACAGTTTCTCAGAGGAGCTAAGAACTTAAGACCTCCTAGATCTCCTCCCATTCCTGCTTGGGATCTCAACTATGTTTTGGAAAAACTAACCTTGCCTCCTTTTGAGCCTGCTGCCTCTTCTGACATCAAGTTTTTTATCTTGGAAGATAGCTATCTTGTTAGCCCTAACCTCTGCCAGGAGAGTTTCAGAGTTACAAGCTCTTATGGCTGTGGAACCTTATATTATTTTTCATCAAGACAGGGTATCTTTGAGGAATAATCCTACCTTCATGCCAAAGGTGGTTTCCAAAGTGGCTTTAAATCAAACTATCCACTTGCCAACCTTTTTCCCCACTCCTCAAAATAAAGGGGAAAGGATCTTACATTCCTTGGATGTACACAGACACCTACGTTTTTACCTGGACATAACCAAGGACATCAGAAAATCAGAACAATTGTTTGTTTCTTATGCTTCAAGTTCCCAAGGTAAAGCCATTTCAAAACAGACCATTTCTAAATGGATTGCTCATGGAATCAGATTTTGTTATTCACACCATGGAAAGCAAATCCCAGGGAGTATACAGACTCATTCCACCAGAGCTGCTGCCACTTCTGCGGCCTTCCTCAGGGGAGTTCCTACCAAAGACATTCTGGAAGCTGCAACTTGGAGTTCAGTGCATACTTTTTCTAAGCACTACAATCTACCTCTGTACTCTAAGTCTAGGGCAGGCTTTGCCTCTGCAGTCTTGCATGGCCTTTTAGCCGCCCCTTCTTCTTTATGACCACTTCCCTTTCTTTCAGCTTTGGAATTCTACCCTACAGTCATGACTGCAACAGTAAAACACGATGAACATAGTACAGTTGTGTACACCTACCATAAATGTAGATGTTCGAGTGTCTTCACTGTTGCAGTCGGGGTTTCCCTCCCTCCTGTCCCCTCTTATTTTTACTTTTGTGTAGTTCCTTTGTTCACCATTTTTCTGAGGTGTATTTGCAAAGGTTATGAGACCTTTTTCATTTTGGGACTCCTGACATCTGGGGCAAGAAAAACTGGAGAAGATGGTGTCGGCTGTCAGCTTTGTACTCCTGGCGCTCTGACGTCAGGGAGCATGGTTGAACAGCCGACGCCGGACCCAAACTTTGGGATTCTGGCCGACCGAGGGCTGCCTGCCGGCAGGGGAGAACCCTACAGTCATGACTGCAACAGTGAAGACACTCGAACATCTACATTTATGGTAGGTGTACACAACTGTACTTTGTCCACCAGGTAGGTTTGCTGTTCATTGTGGAGCTTGTTTTGGTCCTGTCAGGTACAGCCGAGTCAATGCAGTTGTTTGTATAAAGCACTGGTGTAGAACTCTGCATAGTTGCCAGTTCCATCTGAGGGGGAAGGTGCAGTGAAGCTATTCATACAATCCCGTAAGAGGTTATAATCTGCTTTGGAGAAGTTTTTTACTTTAGTTGCTGCTGGGGGGGGGTCATGTGTGATGGTTACTTTGAATGAGACTAATTTGTGGTCAGATCTCACCAGGGAAGACCTCACAGTGGGGGGGTGCTACAGTGGCCCCCATATAGGTAAGCACCAGATCCAGGATGTTGGCACCCCTTGTGGGGGTGTCAACCAGCTGGTCCAGGGCATTGGAGTTAACAAAGTTGAGAAACCTTTGGGCAAGTGAGTTTGTGCACAAGTAATTTACCCAGTCAATGGATGGGTAGTTAATGTCACCTAAAGCCGTGGTGTTCAGATGTATCTTGATAGACTCAAGTAGCTCCAAATAGGCAGAGCGGGTGTCCTGATTCTGTCCTACAACAGCTAATTTCACCTGAAGTATCTCCAAGGGAATCATGTTGTTTAACCAATCTGGAGGTGTATTTATCTTTAGTAAATATTGATACACCACCTCCTTTACTTTTCACACCTTCAGTTTGTGTAACCCGGTATGGCTGGGCTGCTCTCCACAGTCTTGAACCAGGTCTCTGTGACTGCACAAATGCATGTATCTTCAAGGTGAGGACTGCTTTCAGTGAGTGCAGTTTCATGTTGAGACTCCTAGCGTTTAGCAGCATAACCTTAAGGTTGTTTTTAGATGGGAGTTTTTATGTTGGGAATTTTGTCCTTGAGACACTGCCTAAAAAAGGCACTCTAGGGGTGGCAAGAGCCATAGCCAGTAACCAAAATCCCAGGGGTGACAGTTGAAGACAATCTCTAGCAAAGCATCCAGGTCTGTCGATCATGTCATCCCAGGGTGACCAATATTAGATCTCCTTAGAATGACACCAGAAACTAACCAGTTATTGAAGTCTGTCATTTTCTGTTTGTATTGAGGTATCATCCTAGGTGAAGGTAAAATGTTGCTTAAGGCTAGGGACATACTTGCCTGAGACACAGTCTGAGAGCTCAGTCATGTCTGTCTTCATATAGTCAGGGAGTTATGTCTCAAGTCATTCACACCATCATGGACTATGATGGAGTTATAACAATACCTGTTGTTGAGAGACTTGAGTGCATGTGTGATATGGCAGATCCTAGCACCTTGACAGACAGCTGACTGTGACCTTTTCCTTGTCCAGCATGATGAGACTGACGTGTGTGTCTCATGATGGAATCACCTATGACTAATATGTTTGGCTTTGTGTTTTGCCTTAAGGGCTTGACAGGTGAGACACTGGTATGTGAGCTATTGTGTATTGTGCTCTGCAGAGGAAGTATTATGTGTAGTGTGCTTATGTTTGTGCTTGGGAGATCTCTGGTGTTTAGGTATGTTTCTGGTGAGGACCTCCACATATATAGTTATGTGGGGTTGGGTAGAGTAGGAGGTGAGGTGTGCATGCTGACATAAAGCTCATCCATTGTTGTATGTACTGATTGGTGTGTGAGAGAGCTTGGATTCAGGGTTCTTTAATATAGTTGCATCTCTCATGTTGCGTTTGCGTGGACTACAAGAACAGGGTTGTTGGTGAACATGAGGCAGTTGCTGCACTGCCTCAGGATGCCCATGTCAACCAAGCTGACTGGAAAAACTGTGGGAAATTGTCCGTCCATAGTGTTTGGGTAAATTTATATGGTCAGGTAAACAGGTCGGACTTAGGAATGGCTAGTGGGTGAGAGGAGTATTCGTACTCCTGAGACTAGGCTTAGTGTTTCACCTGACAGTACAGCAGAGCTGCGAAAATCCTCTAGAGGACCACAAGCAAAGTGCTAAGGGAAAATTTAACAAGCAAAATGTTTGCATGTATAACCACCAGTGGTAACCATTGCTACACGGCAGTACACGGTGGTGTGCTGCATGCAAACAAGTGCAAATTCTGGGCTTAAATAAAACAAGAAATAACCATTTTAACTCAGACTAGCCAATAAGGACGCTCTCTCTGAGCTCTACTCCATTTACCCTCGATTAGATGGGACCTAGACAGCATTCTCCTCCCACAAGGGTGCAGAAGGGTCTTCAACAAAGGTGGTTTGAATTTGATGCTCAGAAGTTACAAAACAGACACAGAAATGACAAATCTGGAACTGGGCTATGTTACAGCTGAACTAGTACTGTACACAGTACAATGTGGCAAAAAAAAACAGATAATTCAAACAGATCCTAGAATGCAAATACAAATTAAAAGTGCAATATAAGATCTAAAATGGGTACTTATGGTTAGTTGGAAGCAAGGGATGCCTCAGATCTTTCAGTGTCTTAGTGAAGAGCTGGTTTTAGTGCTCAAGTGATATCTAACAGTCTAGATTCAGCAAGTCTGAATGTAGCCTCTCCTATAAAATGCAGTACTAGAAATTCAAAGTGCATAAAATCAGTCACAACAGCAAAACAGTTCAAATAAAGCAGCAATTCAGTAGAGTACTGTTCTCAAAGTGCAATGTAGACTTTAAAATGTCTGGTTTTAGTGTTCAGATGATACCAAAAGGTCTGGATTCAGCAAGCCTGAATCTAGCCTGTGCTGTAAAATGGTGCATCAGCAAGAGGGAAACATTTGCTAGTCTCTTGTGTAAACTGCACATGACTGGGACCTGCCTACCACTCTGGGTATGTATTCTCAAGCAGAGTTCATCTCTAGCAGCCAAAACTCAGTGGCTGACTGTCTGAGCAGTACCTCAGGATAATGGAAACCCAGCCCAAATAGAAATCAGACAGGGACATTTGCTTTGACGTAAAACAGAAGTGGGGCACTCAAACGTGAGACTGTTTGCACATCCTAATGATCACCAACTTGAGGTATTTTACTCTTGGAACATCTACACTGAATCCTGGGCAACCATCTTTTCTGACCAGTGGTTGCAAGGTCATTGGTATGGTTTTCCCCCAGTCCCGCTTATTCTAAATATACTGGTAAAGGCAAAGAAGGAAAACACAGTACCATACCTTTTTTGATCTTCTTGACTAGGGCCCAGCTTATGCCTCTAAGTGCATCTTTCAAGTAGTTTCGGCCTATTTGTCTATGAATCCCATTAGTCTTTGCATACTTGTTGCTGCAGTGGTCATGAAAGGTTCCTTGCATCCAGTGCCTCTATGGAAACCACATTCATCCTTCATGGTATGAATATTTTATGACTGAAAAACTGCATTACCTTCATTTGAACATGCCAGTGCCGCTGCTGTTCAGTTGTTGTTTTGGAAGACCTTTTTCTAGCAGCCATTACTTCTGTTAGGAATGCCTGAGTCCTGCAGGCTTTGTTGTATAAAGAGCCCTAGACAGCCTCCTGTAAGGGCTGGGTGGTCTTCGGCACCAACACTTTGTCCCAAAACTGTCCTTGAATCAGTTAAACAAAGGTCTTGTATTTTATCCAATTCTGTAGCACAAATAAGAGATTAAAAAAAGGGGAGAAAATTCTGCACAGCTGCAGTTTTTGGTGGAACTTAATCTGTGAGAACATTTTATTGAATGAAATATTGTGTGGTTCAGTGTTGCTACTGAAGTTCTTTCAAAGGTCGGAGATTTTTAAAGGGTTTTAGTGTCCGAGTTTAAGGTGGAGTTAGGACATGGTGCTCGTGGTATCATGTACTGTATGGGGATATAGTTTGGGGGGATGTCCTCCCATAAGAAAAAAAGTGAAAATAATTTCATTATATTTTATGCATTTGTGTTTCACTATTTTTTATTGCTGTGATTTCCAGTTAGGTGAACCTACTTACTTTGACTTTGTTTGATTTTGAATAAATTACTTCAGTCTCTGAGTGGTGATCCCTCTGTTTATTTATTGACATTTGATTACTGGGAAAGTCCGGTTGAGTAGGTGCCCATTTTCAACAGAGGCCTGGGAAGAAAAGCTACAAAGTATTACAAAAACAGTACAATAACAATAATTTTACAATCTCCAAAAACAGTACAAAACATCTGCAGCTTAAATAATTGTAACTAATTAGATATGACGTAGAAACCTTGGTTAAGAATAGATACAGCTTGTATGACAATGATTTAATATTTGGAGAAGTGTTAGCAACGTTATAGAGAAGTGAAAAAAACAAAACAGTCCTGGATGGAGAGCCTCGTGTAAAATCAAAACAGATGAGGCTCACCACAGCGATGTTAGTGGAAAATTTAATTAGAAGTTAAAAAATCAGACTGCAGTAAAAGTAAGTGCTTTCACGTTCAGACGTTTCATCAGACTTCAATACTGCCAAAACCATTAACCACATTTTAAATAGCACTCTAATCAACATCTCCCAATCACTAAAAGGACATGATAATGACATCATATAAACACTTAAGTTCTAGAGACACTGTATATAATCATTGAAACTCTCCTATAAAGCATGTTATACTCATATAAATCCATATATTACTACCAAGATATCATAAATATAATTATTAAAATAAAAAAATATATGTATAAATATATAAATATAAGAAAAAAATCAATCAATATATATGTGCATGTGCAACAGATACATAAAACGTGGATGATACATAAAAACATTACTACAAATAGCATGCTAAAAACGCATGCTGATAAAACCTAATGTGTATAGGGGCGTGCTGCTAAGAAAGGTTTCAGTGTTACTTTATCATTAAGCCCATGTGCCTTATAAGCCTGTAGCCTCATTATCCATCTATTTTCATGTTCCTCAGTAAGATTTTTTCATATTGCCCAACCTATCTGTCTTCCTCGTCATTTCTAAAACCCTAAACTTATTATGCCTAGTACCTTCACTTAACACGTGCCTTGCTAGCGCACTCCTCTCATCCTCCTTATTTACTGCATATATATATATAATGTTCCCTGACACACTCCCTAAGGCTTCTATTGGTTTTTCCCACATACGTTTTATGTATCTGTTGCACATGCACATATATATTGATTGATTTTTTCTTATATTTATATATACTTCTTATATATATTTATTTTTTGATTTTAATAATTATATTTATGATATCTTAGTAGTAATTTATGGATTTATGAGTATAAAATGCTTTGTAAGAGAGTTTCAATGATTACATACAGTGTTTCTAGAATTTAAGTGTTTATATGATGTCATTAGTATGTCATTTTAGTGATTGGGAGATGTTGATTAGAGTGCTATTTAAAATGTGGTTAATGGTTTTGACAGTATTGAAGTCTGATGAGATGTTTGAATGTGAAAGTGCTTACTTTTACTGCAGTCTGTGATTTTTTTAACTTCTAATTAAATTTTCCACGGACATCGTTGTGGTGAGCCTCATCTGTTTTGATTTAACTTTATAGAGAAATTAAAGGTAGGTTAGTTCAATACAAACAGGAATTGCAATACAAAATATGAGAGAGAAAAAACAAGGTTTTGGCATATAGAAAGAGAGTCGGGAGAGAAATAGATTGAATTAAGGAATTGAGTGAAAATGGGAGAGTAAGGAGATGTAAGGTTATTAATAGGGACTTGCTCATATTTAGAGAGAGAGTTTATTCTGGGGTTAAGCAAGAACAGAGTCAGATTTTGACTAGAAAGTCTTTCAGAATGGTTTTAAAGGACTGGAGGGAAGATGTTGACCTGATTGATACAGGTCAGGATTTTCAAGCCTTCGGAACATAGTTATGTGTACATTAGCAACTGTCGTGTGAGCAGTGATCTCTCTGTTGTGAGTAGTTACCTCCACAGGTTTACTGTCAACATTGTGTAGTGTGGATGTGTGCTACTTCAACATAAATTTCTAACAGAAGTGTATCTCATGAGCCGTTGTACTAATGTTTGTCTTCTAGGAGCTTATTCTTTGGTATTGTCCTCTAGAACTCTCTGTTGCTACTTTTTTGCCTGTCAGGTAAGAAACTGAAGGAACCCAGCCTCATTCTCTTGACAGTCAACAGGAAGAAACTGTAGGAGAACCGTACCAGTCATGTAATTGCCTTCAGTATTGCCAAGAAGAAAGATCAACTTATCACTTGAGTAGCGCATATTTATACGTCTTATGTGCTGCAAGTTATAGAAAAGGCTATATGACTGACCTCAAAATACAGATATTCGGCACTCTGGTATATGAACAACAGAGTCGTTTCTCTACCAGTACATTTTCTACTTGGGGAGCGTCTCTCTACCTGTTCCCTCCTCTGTGGACATTTGTCCTCACAGTTCTGCTGCTTGATTATTAACTCTGAGATTGCTGTACCTCATACTAAGGGTAATTCTTTTGAGATACTGCAGTGTCCGAATTTATACTTGGTTAAAACTACTCTCTCATAGTACTAACGTTTTAGTGTATAGAGATAAGGAGTCTTAAACGTTAGCCTTACTGTCATTAATAAGGAGCTATAAATTCTTTGAAGCTTTCACTGTTTGTGCCTTGATTACTGATGTTTGGTGATCTGAGACCATATTTGTAGCCCTACATGTTGGGGATAGATCTGTAGCTGTGTTCCAGCTTAGCTTGCATGTTCCATTCTCTCTGCATAGCTTACAGCCACAAATCTCTATATATGCCACATCTGAAAACTCAGCTATTGTTAATAGCACAAGTTCACTTTGACTTTACCAAAGTACAGACATTCGTGCATGCATGTGTACAGTCACACTATTGGACTCTGTTCTTCTTTCCAGTCTTTGGGAAAAAAACCTTTTTGTGAAACGTTTAGTTTGCCTCTCCCATTCCTTGGGCCTTTTTAGAGTACAGAATGCAGGAATTCTGCATGTACAGTTGTAGGAGTAAAGAACATTTCATTTATTTGCTAGAGCCTTGTTGGGAAAGAAGTCAGAAATATATGATTTTAGATTTTTTGTGCATCACTGTTATACCAGGAAAATCAGGACATGGTGAAGCAGAGTTAATGAAAGCTTGCTCATTTGGGAGTGTAATTTCATAAAGCAGAATTCTTCTGAGGGTACGGCATCGGTCTTTTCTTAAGCTGTACAATCGTTTTGGTTAGGAACACTTGGTCACACGTAGGCCCACCCATTCTTGGAAATGCAGTCTATTTTAAGAGAAGACATTACAGGCATCAGCAGAACAGATGGCACTAGTTCTATCTAAATAGTATGTGAGCGAATGTGTTTATGTATCCATGAGGAAAATTTATTTAGTATTTGAATGTTAACCTAAAAGTACTAATAAGCTTCTCAGTTTTAAACTTAAAAAGCACGAGTAACACTGTTACTTTAGAGAAAAATCTTGGAGCAATGACAGTCAAAATATATGTGATTTAGAAGTGCAAAATGTGCTGGTCATCACATTTTTCCCTAGGAGTTCTTTAGCACCTTTTAGTTAATGTGTACATTGGAGTCTGTCTGTTGTAGTTAAATGTTAACCATGTTCTCTAATTCTGTAACTGTAATGAATTCCATTATTATTTGAGTGTAACATATAACTTTTTTCACTAAAAAAAAAAAAAAACAGGTTTTAGGACAGACAGAGCGTGTTCTAAACTGATATTTGTGATGGCCCTGAAATGTAGATATAGTTGAGAGATATAAAACCAACAACAACTGAGAAACTGGAACAGAACAAAATAGAAATGCAAAACTCATCCCTCTGATGGAATAAGAACACGACACCAGCACTTAGCGCTTTTGTTCACTTTAGAAGTTCATGTCAATAAAGTGAACAAAAGCGCTAAGTGCTGGTGTCCATGTTCTTGTTGCATCAGAGGGCTGAGTTTTGCATTTCTGTTTCGTTCTGTTCCAGCTGACAGATATACCTAGAGTTTGTAAATGGATTAGTATTAAATCCACACTTCTGTTTTTGGCACACTGCACTTTGAAATACACCCCCACCTCAAAAAGGTCTTTGTTACAGCAGAGTCCTAACTACCATGTTGCATTGAGTACCATAAGCCTTCAGTGCTGAAGTAATGACCACAGACCAAGATGGAGTACAGTACGATAGTCATCAGGTAAATAAACAGGGAAGGATGCGTACTTGTTCTGTGCCTGGGAAAATACGGTTAATCTATATTATTGTATCGGGCAATATTAAAACAGAAGGAACTATATTGTAATTATGCACCTCCCCTGAAGAACATCAGGATGGACTCACAAAGGAGATCAACGGTAAGCAGAAACAAGAATGTTTTCTAGGAAACGATCCTCAGAAATGAATCGTTTCTTCAGCAGTAATCAGAGCAGTCATATATAATAAGACTGTTGTTCAGGGGAACAGTACAGACGCAAGCCTGCTTTGCATCTGTCCATATTATAAACCACTTTGTCTTTGTGGGAGTTGCAGAAGCAACAAATGGAGCAGAGATGGTCAGACAGTTCCCATCATCCATCATCAGCAGTATACACAACATCTCGTGTGGAATCCACAGGTGTTCCAATCAAATGAGTAGACATCTTTTCAGTATGCCCTGGGTCTGCAAGGAGAACTCCTTCCAGCAGACTGTACAGCAGACTGTACATCTTAACCTCTCCTAGGGGAGGTGCTCAGGTGGTATCCTCCTTAAGCAACCAGACCAACTTTTATCTCCTCTCAACCTCTAGGATTAGTGGTTCTGTTCTGCGATTCTCCAGATTGCCAGGCTGCTCACTTTGCCATGGAAAGGAGCCCGACATCCATGTGAAAGAACGTCATTCTCACTGTTTGTATCTGCTGTTCTGTACTTTGGTCATTACCTAAAGCTTTTGACTGTAGGTGAGAATGACACGATACTTCAGTGTATTGGAATGCTTTTTTTAATGCCTTTATTAAATTATCTTGCAAGACATAGGCACATATACAATAATGAAAAGAAAACAAATCTTGTTAACATGTCATATTCATGCACTCTGCATTAGATATGTTTTCTTTCTTTTGAATAATTATTCACTTGAAAATTACATAATTTGATCAATTTCTGCTTTCCCTTAAACTTCAATTTGCCTCCCAAACACTATTCTGCATTTGTTTCCACAAATTCCATTTATTTAGTAGCCAAATAAGTCAAATTTGAGTGATTTACTTTAAAAAAGTAATTTGTTTCTAAAGATCCCACTTCCATTTTTTTCTCTCTGGATGTGATGTCAGTGGTACAGAATTTAGAGGTAGTTTGAGTGTCTCATTTTAAGGGTGAGGTGCCTATCTTCAGGTTCTCTTGCTTTCTCCTGTGGGAACATTGTCCTTACCACCAGCAAGTCTTCCAGTAGTGATACTGGTCTTGATTTCCGCTAGACTGGACTATCTTAATGATCTGTACTTGGGGCTGCCAGACTCGAGCTGGACCACCTTTTAAGTCCGACAGGATTTGGTGGTTCAGTTACTGATGGCGTATGCTAGTACCAACATACTATACTGCTTTCCTGTAGTTTGCTGTGGCTGCTGGTGTGGTCATATTTCAGCTGTAAAGCTGTGGGCTTGGTTCATCTTTTCCTTCTGACCTGGATCCCCTTATCCCTCTTAAAGGGGGGGGTACTTTAAAGGGGTCTATATTATGTTGTCGAAAGGCGTGTTCAGTGAACACGTCTTTATCAGCACATAAACAGCGAACAGAGGAATTGCTGAATGGCCACTTCAGCGAATTTTTTTTTCCCCTAGGGAAAAAAATCGCTAGGCTGAAGAAACACAACACAAACATACAAGCCCTACAAAGTGGGGGCTGTGCCCCCCCCCCCAACTAAATATGCCAACTCCGAGATCGCACTACATTGGGGAAAAGGGAAAATCCCTGATGACGACCAAGCATTTTTTTTTCCCTGGGAAAAAAATCGCTGAAGTGGCTGTAAAGGGATTCCATTGTTCCCTGTTTGTGTCTATGAAGAACACGTCTTTCGACAACATAATATAGACCCCCTTAAAGGGGGACTGGCTTGGTATAGTCCTTATGCCTTGTGTTCCTTTACCCTAAGGCTGTTGGAAATCTCAAGGGCTCATCTACATTCTTCTGGTGAGCATTCCTTTGCTTTTCCAAGTGCTGTACCTATGAAAACTTTTCCCAGTGTAGTTGAGGATGCCCTCAACATTCATCGGTTAAAATCTTTAAACACACTCTTATGTTGGCTTACATACAAATGCAATGTGACATTTACATTTAATATTTTAATTGTTTTATACTTGTCATTTCTCAGTATTTGTTCCCTTTTATACATTGTTGTGACTTTATTGTATTATTGCTTAGTTTTTAAGGAATTAAATAAACTTTAACATTTGTTACCTCTCACAAGACATTTTGGTGTATATTGTCACAAGCTTTCTCCATTTCACAAAACTGAGAAACTGCCACAGCTTCTTCCAGTAGACTTTTAAAGATATTCCATGGCCAGGGCAAAATTCACAAAGCAGTTGCTGAAACAGAGGCTCATCTATAAAACCAAAATCTTCCTCCCAGCTCCCTTTTGTAGGCTTTCTAGGGAAACTGAGTGTAATCTGTCTATAACTGGATCAAAAATGACTATCCCAATTTTTGAATAATAGTTGACACCACTGCAGTTTGCTAGTGTAAAGTTACTGCCCACATCTTCCACACAGCATTGGAGAGGCGTGTTAACCCCAGCATTGGAGAGGCGTGTTAACCCAGCACTGGAGAGGCGTGTTAACCCCAGCACTGGAGAGGCGTGTTAACCCCAGCATTGGAGAGGCATGTTAACCCCAGCATCATGACAACACTGGAGTCCTCCTCAGTATTTCTGGCTGGATCTTGTACACCCTTGCAGCCTTGCCAAGGTGGGACTACTAAATAAAACAGTAACCTGTTCAACAGAATTGCCTCCTTGGCAGAAGCTACTTAAAGGAGAACATGCTGCCATGTCTAGGAGTCTGAGCCACTTGGAACTTACCAGAAGCTACTTAAAGGAGAACTTGCTGCCATGTCTAGGAGTCTGAGCCACTTGGAACTTACCAGAAGCTACTTAAAGGAGAACATGCTGCCATGTCTAGGAGTCTGAGCCACTTGGAACTTACCAGAAGCTACTTAAAGGAGAACGTGCTGCCATGTCTAGGAGTCTGAGCCACTTGGAACTCAAATAGGGTCATTCAGATTGCATAGCCCAGCCACGATATGATTAGAAGTTGTTTACCTGTCTAGTATGGCTTAAGCATCATTTGTTTGTTGTACTAACCAGGCTACTTAGGCAGGGAAGAACCTATTTGCACAGAGCCCTTTGGAGAAAATCTCCCCATAAACAGATTACAGTGCATTACAGAGTAATGATGTATGATGACTGTATTGGCAGTTGTGAACACTACCGTAACCCATGTAGTATCAGTGCACTCCACTGTACAGAGTAATGATGTATGATAGCTGTATTGGCAGTTGTGAACACTACTGTAATCCATGTAGTATATTGTAAAGTATCACATTAACAAAGTACAACAGAGGCATTTTGGCAGTAACAACATAACATCGATGACATAAATTGTTAGAGTTATATCAGCATTGGTGATTATGCATTCGGATCTATATTCCATATTCGAACACTGAAATGTTTGAATCGCTAAAGATCAATGTTTAGTGATCGAACATTCAAATGTTCGAATATGTAAAAAAAAAAAAATATTAAAAAAAAAAAGAAAAAGGAAAGGGTTTAAGCAGGGGGGCAAGCCCCCCTGCACCCCCACACCCCTCGCTACTTAAATATATCAACTCCGAGATCGCACTTCAGTGTGTCACAGTGCAGAAACAGAAAATTTCCCATTCCCTACACTGTAGCACGATCATGGAGTTGGTATATTTAAGTTGTGGGGGGGTGCAGGGGGCTTGCCCCCCCTGCTTAGTTTTTTTGTTTTTTTTTTCAATTTTTTTAAAAGTTTTTATTTATATTCAAACATTTAAATATTCGATCACTAAAGGTCGATCTTTAGCGATTCGAACATTTAAGCATTCAGATTTGTAATGCTTATGCATTAGCACATTCCAAAAGTGACAATGACTGAGAGTGAAAGGAACAAGCTGTTTTTGATGGTTGTAGACTGCAGTGTGTCAGGCTCATTAGCCACTGCTGGTAGGATGTGACTTGAGAGGTGATGGCCATCTTCCTAAATGACTTTGTGTATCATAGCAACCTCTCCAGAGTGCATCCAACAATATGTGCACTTAAAGGAACATCACATAATCTCAAGCTGTTGTCCTCAGGCAGCCCTGCCTCTCAAGTGAGCTGTTACTTTTCATTGGGTCCCTGGTTTCCATAAAATCCATTTATGTGGCATATACCCATGGGATACAGACACCCTTTCTCTCCATTGGGAAGAGGTAAGCTGACAAAAGTGACTTTTTTTAAATATTAAACCCATCTCATCAAAAGGTAGCCAGGGCCTTCAAGTCCCTGTATATTAAAGACTTGCATGGCTTCCCAATAGAAATGATAACCTCGTTCAGATACTTTGGGCTTTGGCTAGACCAAGCACTTCCATGTTTCCATAGAAAACACAAAACAAAATTGATTTTCTTCCATTCTGAACCAGAAGGCTCTCTCCTTACCTACGTAGCTACCTCAACAAAAGCAACTGTAGCAGAAAAGTTATTTGCATTTTCTGTTTGTTCTGGGACCTTAGTCTTGTAGCTTAATTTGCAGTTGTGGGCAGATTGTGAATTACTGCAAGACTTTAGCATTATTTATGCATTATACTGCAGTTCTATTTCCACAAGTAGAATTACATGTAACGGCTTCATATTGAAAGACTTATCATTGAGTTAATCGGTCAGGACATAGGAAACCTCCAAACACAGGGCCCAATCCTTTTTTTTTTCTCCAAAAAGGTCACTAAAGCAATAGATGAAAGCAAAACATAGCACTAGATGAAGGCAAAACATATACCACATACCTCAAACCCCAGAGCCCCAGGGTTCTGTGCTGGGACCTCTCCTCTTTGGCATCTACTTTTCTGAAGTAAAAGCCAATACCAAAAGGCTCCAGCTAAGTTTGCAGATGAAGAACCAAGAAAATGGTTTACCTTGGAGTTCTTAAACCGAGATCAGCTAAACAGCAGTACTTTTTTTTTTGTTTGGCTATAGGATTTTATATGTTTTATTTTATTACTTTTACCTAACCGGGAAAAGCCGAAAGACACAACAACAACATACATCATGTGTCCTTAACTAACTGTAACACAGTTTAATTAGACCACTTGGGTATTTAATTTAATTTGATGACCTCTATCAATTAAGCTAGTAGGAAGGTATATAAGCTTGGATATGTAAGACAAAAGCACTAAACTGTATTTTATATACTTTTAATACTGGAATAAAATGATAATATGACTTTGGTGGTTTATTTTATTGGTTTTAACGTGGTTGGAATGAGGTTGATCTGGTGGAAGTATCCTCCTACAGACTACTGAGACGTGATTGATACGTGGCATACAAGGCGTCCTCCAGTCCAACTGTGATGGAGCTTACGCACATCTGCAAAATAAACCGTAATAGAACCACTAGATCCAAGGATTTAAACTTTGCTTGTGATGTAAATAAGACATGTTGGTAATACAGATGTGTCTCAGGGGGATCCTCATCTTCTGGAACAGGCTTCCCATCCTTGTGAAGCAGAATCGATTCCTAACTCTATTTAAGCATAACCTTGACCAATGAATGGGAAATCAGAAATTCACTCTGGGTCTGATCACCATGTCTGTGACAGTTTGTGCATTACTGTCTGACTCTAACACTCCCCCCATATAACCTTTAGAAACTTCCTAACAAACATACCCCTCCTAATAAATGCTCATGGTACATAGGGTCCCAATTGGGTCGGGTTGCACAGCTAGGTTTATAAAGGCCTTTGTGGTTATTAGCTTAGTATATACCTATGAACTCAACAGACAATCGCCAATACTGTTTGTCTCTTCCTAACTCCCTCTGCCAGTAATACCACTATCTGACTCTCTCCAAAGCCAAATGTTATCCAGTCAAACAGAGAGCAGACATCTGAATTAGATCACTAATGCACAGATTCTTAGATCTTGAAATATTCTCTTCTCTGGCAGCAAAACCAACCGCAGAAACCTCTTTTTATAACCGCAGCCATCACTTACACACTACCCTCTCTGCTACCTGCTAAACAAAACTGTATTGCACCTGTCATGCATTTTTGACTTGCACCAAAAACTTTAGAGAATATTTTCCAAACCCAGTAAAACTTCTCATCCTGTACTAGGTTTGGACCAGAATGGGACTCCCCGTCCTCACTACTCAGCATTTCCTTTACCTTCTCTAGATCCTGCCGCTGTACTGTTGTTATAGTAAAACTATTACTGTAAATATTGTACATGACCCCTCACTTGTTTAGGCCATTGAATGTGTATCTGTTCATACTAATACATGCACTTTAAGATTGTTGTTATCCATGTATTCTGTTGTGATTGACTCTAACCTGTCTGTGCCTGAAATTGTGCCAATGTGGTCATGCATTACCCCGGTAATGATACTTAATGAGTACGTATCTGTGCCATAACAGAATAATGAGCAGCTGGGTACAGAATGAAGGGAAAAAGTCACAGGAATGTAGGTATTGATGAATAAAAATAGGCATTTATAAGGAAACGCTGTTCTGCTGTGAATGGGTCAGAAAAATGTGGTATTTTCTGTACCAGATCTGTATATGGATTTTTAGCATAAGTGGAATTTTTCAATCTGAAATGATTATTTTGATGTAAAATGGTTACATTTAATACACCAAATTATACACCAAATTATATTTAAATAGCATATTGGGATTCGTTGCAAAAATACAGTGATATTTATGTGAATGAGAAAGTGTGATGCACTAATGGAGTGCAAATGATATAAGTAGCCTGCGTCCCCTCTGCAAAGGAAATGTGCAGGGAATAGATTCCACTTGGTCGTTTGCATAATCAGGCAGACCTATGCAGATCATTGAGGAAGTTGAACTTTTATTTCAACAAAAGAAATTCTTTGTATGGGTTTTAGTACAGAGGGATAAGGCTGCGAGTTCTAAAGCCCTGAGTTTGATTCTGTCACACTCCACTTGCATGGTGTATGAGATTCAACAAGCTAATTATACAGACAATGCTCTTGGGTCACCCCTGGAATGAAACACTTTTGCCTATTAGGAGGTTTGAGTCAGTAAAGAAGTTTAAAAAAATTACAGGTAGTTTTAAAGTTTTGTAAATTCTGTCATCTTTAAGTTGCTGTTTGAAGGAGGTAACTGTTCTTTCTCGTTATGTACGTGCATTCTTGTCCCTCACTGTCCCCTAATGTTTTGCACATGTGTTCCTATTTCAGGGTGCGAAGAACCACGGGGTAGTGATGCCTGATTCAAACAAAGAAAACACCTTGAATCAACTCGTTGGGGCAGCTTTTGGGGCAGCAGGGCAACGCTGTATGGCTCTCTCCACAGCTGTCTTGGTAGGAGATGCAAAAGCTTGGCTTCCAGAGCTGGTGGAAAAAGCCAAGAAGCTCATCGTTACTGCAGGTTTGGTACTGAGCACCGTCCATTTTAGTAGATGGCACTTGTAGGTACAACGAGTCATGCTGTTCGGAGCTAGAAAAGGGGTCAAAATGTTTCTGGGATGGGTGGAGCATGAGAAATATTTAAGCGTGTCTGTATTAGGCCCACATAGTTCGTAAATATTTTTATATATACAGCTAATTTAAAATGTGTTACAGTTAGATATATAACAATTTTGGTATTTCATTTAATGACATATATCAATTAAGCTAGTGTGATGGTATATAAGCTTGGATATGTGTTTCAAATGTAGTTCTGAAGTGCTGTGTGTATAGGATGAAAGAGCTAAACTATATTTTATGTACGTTCAATACTGGAATAAAATGAAAAATCCCAAGATATGAACTAGTTTGCCACGGTGTACCTTTGTTGTTTGATCCAGTAGCCCTAAATTTGGATGGACAGTTCCCTACAGTCTGATTGATATGGGCATCCTGAGGCAGTGTAGCAACTACCTCATGTACACAGACAACCATCTACTACCACCTAAGAACACAATTTGTGAGAGATGCAATTACATTAGGAACCTAGATTGTGTGCGCTCTCCCTCACAAGCCAGTATATCTGGCACTGAGAAGGATGTCAACACAGTCACTACACCTCAAACACCACCCACACCTACACAGCACACACCCACATATGCAGAGGACCTCAGCAAAAACATACCCAAACAAAGGATACCTCTGAGGCAAAAACACACATGATCTCCCCAGCCCTCCACACCACACACACCTGTGTCTCTCAGCCACTAAGGCTTAACCATAAACCCAACATAGGAGACTCCATTGTGAGGCACAGATGTGCCTCTCACCAGGCTGGATAAAGAGAAAGTCAGTTAGTTGTCTGTCAGGGACCAGACTCCACCATATCACATACGCACTCAAGTCTCTCAAAAACAGGTACTGGTTTGACTTTCTCATAGTCCATGTTGACGTGAATGACTTGAGACGTACCACCCTGGACTGTATGAAGAAAGACATGATCGGACTCGCTGAATATGTGTCCCAGGTGGGTATGTCCCTAGCCTTAAGCAGCATTCTACCATCACCCAGAATGATGCCTTAATACAAACAGAAAATGATTGACTTAAACAGTTGACTTAGTTTTTGGTGTCATTCCAGGGGGATCCAGTACCTGACACCCTGGGAAGATATGATCAACAGACCACAATACTTTGCCAGAGATTGCCTGCATCTGTCTCAGTTTGGATTCAGACTTTTACCTCCCCCATAGTGCCTTTTTTAGGAAAAGTGATGAGGTTAAAACTGCCAACATAAAAATTTCAACAAAATGCAAATTAAAGGTCATGCTGCTAAACACTAGGAGTCTAAACATAAAACTGCACTCATTGCAAGCATTCTTAACCCTGGAAAATGCTGACATCTGTGCAGTCACAGAAACCTGGCTCAAAGCTGCAGAGAGCACTTCAGCCTTACCTGGTTTACTCATCCTGTCATAAATTTAGATCTCAAACTGTGGGCAGTAAAGCCAGAGGAGGTGGAATTTCAATATATGTTAAAGACATACACACCTCCAGGCTGGTTAAACAGTATGACGCACAGGTGCAGCTGACCATTGACAAGATCCAAATACAAATCATAGCTAGCTACCGGCCCCCAAATCTGAGTCAAGATGCCCAGTCCGCCTATCTGGACCTCTTTGAATCTCTCAAGAGTCAGCTCTTTACCCTGATCCTGGGTGACTTTAACTACCCAAACATAGTCTGGAAGCCTTCTCATGCCAGAGCAAATACCCAGAGATTCCTCAATTTTGTCAATGCAAATGCTTTGGAACAGCTAGTCGATACCCTCACAAGAGGTGATGATATCTTGGACTTGTTATTAACCAACATGAGTAACACTGCAGCACCCCTGCAGTGTCATCCTCCCTGGTAAGATCCGACCCGACCATAAAGTGGTCACTTTCGAAGTCAACATCTCCCCCAACCCCCCCAACCCCCCCCCCCCCCCCAGCTAGGGTCAAACAAAAAAACTTCTCCAAAGCTGATTATAGCCTCCTGAGGGATGGTATAAACAGCTTCACAGCCTCCTCTCTCTCTGTAAGAACTGGCACCAGTATCCAAAACTATACCAAATTACTATATGAACATTATATATATGCATGGAATCAGGAATACCTGACAGGACTAAATCATCCTCTGCAAGGAAGAGTAAACCTGTCTGGTGAACATCTGCAATAAATAAACTCTATAACAAAAGAAAACAACTACTGTCCAGGACCAAGAAGGAGCAGGTACCAAACTAGAAGCAATCTCTCCTTAGTCTGAACAAGCAAGTAAGAGCACTAGTGAAATCCTCTAAAGCAAACTTTGAGTCCAAACTGGCCACATCTACTAAAGACAACAATCATAAGGCTTTCTTCACATACGTCCGCAATCTCAAAGGAAGCAACCAGATCTGTTCAGAACTAGTGGTCAAGGACACCACATATACAAATGCCATAACTATAGCAAATTTGCTGGTTGACAGATTCAGCAAACCCCCCCCCCCATCAGTAAATCAGGACACTCCCAGTACCTGCCCTCTTCCCCTTATATCTAGGAAACTGGTCATCACTGCTGTCTCAAAGGCAAAAAAAAACTGCCTCTGTGGGACCCAATAACATCCCAGGCTGCATCCTACATGAACTCAGGCAGGAACTTGCAAAACCATTAGGTGCCCTATTCAACCAAAGCCTGAGTACCAGCTTTGTCCCAGCTGAGTGGAGGACAGCCACTGTCATCCCTTTGCACAAAGGTGAAGCATTCACCTATCCTGGAAATTATAGACCATCAGCCTAACATGGAATGGATTACCATGGACCTCATTAACAAGGACATTGGCAGCCTGCAAACACTTGATCCCACACAGTTTGGTTTCATCAACAGAAGGTTATGCCTGTTAAATTTGTTTTTTGAGGCAATCACCAAAGCCATGGACAAGGGGAAAACTGTGCACACCACCTACATTGACCTGGCCAAAGCCTTCAGCACTATTCCCCACTCAAGCATAATAGATAAACTCTCTCAACGAGGCATCAGTCCATATGTTACCAGATGGATAGCTAACTGGCTCACTGGTATAACCCACCTAGTCAAAATAGGGGAAGCCACCTCAAGCAGTAGACCCGTAACGAGCGGCATACCCCAGGGTTCGGTTTTGGGTTCTCTTTGGTATATACTTTTCTGAGTTGCAGGTCAAAACCACTAGGCTATGGCTGACCCAAGTTTGCAGATGACTGCAAGCTGGGCGCTGACATCAATTCCCCTAGTGATGTAGACATCTTCCAAGAGGGTCTCACCCAAACAAATGACTGGTGCCAGAAACATGGCCTCAAGCTGAATACCAAAAAATACATCATCCTCCCCTTTGAGGAGAGTGACATCCCCACAAATTATCACATTAATAACAACGTCCTAAGCATGCAGTCAGTCATGAGGGATTTTTGCACCCAGATTAATAGCAGCTTGACTTTTGACCACCATATTGCATCCATTGTATGGAAAGCCTTCTACATGGCCCACCTTATAAGTAAGGGTATCTTATCCAGGGACAAGGTTGTAACATTCCTGTATTCTTCCCTTATAAGGCCCATTGTTGAGTACAGCACCCCATTTGGCATGTACCTTGCAAAGTGTATGGAGCATCTGGAGAGACTGCAGAGGTTCCTCACCAAGAGAATCCAGGGCGTCAAAAATCTACCATACACAGGTTAAAAGACCTAGCGTTCTACTCATTTTTATACAGACTCCTCAGAGGTGATGTCTGTCTGGCAAACAAGGCGATCTTGGACTCCGCCTTGATGGGACTGCTGCATATTTGCAAGTCAAGCTCCACTCAAGTAACCCGCACGTGCGGCCTCAACCTGGTCCGTCACATCAATAGAACTTGTTGGTGGGACAGATTCAGATTCCATCTGTGGAATAGACTACCTCTCCACGTCAAGCAGAGTACCTCTTTACCCCTTTTTAAGCACAACCTGGATAACTGGATGGGAAACAAAATACATCCCTGGGATTCCACCCATGGCCCTGCTGGACAGGGCCATTGGGTCCTGACTTGTCTAAACATGGGCTAAACTCTTGGCTAGGCTAGTAAGTGCCTCAGGGCCAATAGCCTAGTAACTTCCTATGATCAGTTGCAGTTGTGAATTGTTCAGAGAAAGGAAGTGACATCTCACTAACAAAGCTACATTGATTTTTTTTTATGTTTTAAAGATTATATCAGCAGATTATTAAGAAGGAATAATCTTTTATTATGTCTGCTGACTTTGAATGTCCAGCTTGGAAGATAACATTTTCTGTGGACTCCAGTACACAATTTTCTGTGATAGTGTATCACACTTGCAGTCTCACAAAACAAGAATTGTCCAGAAAAGTTTGCATTACTGCTTTATAAACATACGAGCAATGCTAAAAATAGAGTAAGATAAAAGGGAAATTATCATAGGTAATGGTATTACCAAAATATAACATTGTAAATATATTAAAAAATACTGATAACCACCAAATGCATGCCACATAGTTTTATGAGTAATTGTATTATTCATGTGTACCAAGCATGCACAGCCTGACATTTTAAATCTGATTGTTTGATCTGATGAAGTCTGCTTCCAGAAAAAAGCCTAAGCATCATCAGTAAATCCTTAATCAGGAAATTTCTAAGCCTGTTTTTGTTTCTCCTTTTAAATAAGGACCTTTTCTAGATAGATCTAAGGTCTTATTTCCATGCACTCTAGACAGGATCTCGCAGCTGTTGCTTCAATCGATTTCTGAGTGTTGCTGTATCTGGCCATTACCTGTAGGAGTTTTTCAGTACTGCTAATCATTTTTTTAACCATTTAGAGACAAATTTCCAATATGCTTGATGTGTCAGCTGGCTTTGGTAATTCGCCTTCTGTAGATGAGTGCATTTGGGGTCCCTGCGGGCATGTCTAAGTCATAATGCTTAGTAACAGGTGTTAAAGTACAAATTGTGTTAAAACTGCATGGTGTGTGCGCATGTCTGTCTGTGTGCGCGTGTCTGTGTGCGCGTGTGCATATATGTAGAGGAAGGGAGCAGAGATGAAGTCTTGGAAAATGTAAACAGACTAAGACTTTCCACTTCAGTCCTCGTGATAAGGATTTGTCAGTGATTCAGAATGACGGACTGATGAAATTAAATAAAAATACTTATTTTTCAAAGTATTTAGTCCCCCTGAGTTACTACAGGGTGTTAGCTGTGAGACTGTGGCAGCAACATTTGGAGAGGGTAACTGGCGGATTGCAAAGTATGCATAGTGTGTATTTAATCTGGAATCCTGAAATAATAAGAATATTTTGAATCCATTACCAAATCTGTACAAGGGCACATCACATTAGGTCAGAAAGAAGCTAAGTGCTTACCTGGACTGTATGTAATTACTTAGCATGTCTAGTATGGAATTCCTTAGCATTTCCACTGAGCAGACTCTGTTCATTACCCAACATGCTGTTCAGGAAGAATTGTTAGAAGTAATAGCTACAGAAGCAGTTGGGCCAATACCATATACTGATGGCATTCCACTTGCAGTATGAAGACTTTTTAAAAATCCCTGTCTTTTGTCTCTTATAAAGTAATCTGTTCACCATCTTTGGAAATGAGCAGTACTAAACGTAATCCATGAAGAGGGTAAAGACTCAACTCTGGTGTCTTCCTGTAGGTCACTTTCTGTTTTGAGTCATGATTGCAAATGTGTTAGTTCCAGTAATGGCAGCTAGCGTGGCACACTGTCTTCTATTGATCCCTGTGGATTTTCTCATGGAAAGAGAAGACTATGATGTCTTGAAGACAGAAATTGTTATGCGTTCATTGCAGTCTGAGCAGAAGGATTTCCATGTGGTCAGATTTCATGCGGGAAGTCGTTTGATGCAGTGGAGTGATGCTATATATGAAGAGCTCTGCTTTTGGCCATAGGGTTTACTCAAGATTGTATTAACGTAATTATGGCTATTTATATAAGATCGGAGTTCAGAGTACTCATGCAGACATTGGCCCTCTTTTTTCATTTGAGTATAGGAACTAGACAGGGATGTCTGACTGTTGCTTGTTTTTTTTTTTTTTGTACTTCTTTAACCATTAGTGGCTTTGATTAGACAATCAAACTTGCAAGGTTCTAGAATGGAGAATGAAGAATTCAAGATTTCAATTTTTGCTGATGATGGGTTGATGTATTTAGCTACGCCAAATGTAGATTTGTCCAGTTTGTTTTTAGGAGCGAGTATGTTTGGTAAATTTTCTCAATATAAAATTACAGCAATTTAGATGAGGATGGTAGCAGTGAATTACATACCTTTCATAATTTACACCCACGATCGCTGACTTTGGGAATATCTTCACCGAAGTATTTGAGAGTATCAGCACCTCCACTGCCTCCTGCCTTGTTCTGGTCTCACTCGGCCCCTTTCTGCTTGAGCTCAAAATTCTTTTGTACGATGTGCAAGAGCCAACTGCACCACCTGTATCCAGAGAGACATTTGTGTGTACTGATTAACGATCTGTGCTGACCAGTGCTACTGTTTGCAGTCTGTGGACAGTTTGCATGACAAGCAGTCATTTTTAACATCTCCCTAACTTACCTGTACCCTGCATAAACAGCTTATGATTCCCAGCCGAAGAAATATGCCCAGTAGTGAAATAAGTTGATAGAAGCTCTAAGTACCAAAGTTGTAAGCTTGTCATATGTTTAAGAAGTAAAAGGGCTCTGAAGAATAAGGTGCTAATTTATTATTTTCTTTGGTATGCTTAGTTGGACTGAGACAGTTATCGTTTTGGAGACTTTCCACAAGCAAGATAATGAGACCAAGGAAATCACCGTTGCAATATGCAAAGACGGGATTATAAGAATAAATAATCACATTCACATTAGTGACCATAAGTTTGGACAGCTAAAAAAACAGGGTACAAAGGAAGGAAGTTCTCAGTTGTCTTTGGTCAGTTAACTTCATCTGTTGTTTACTTGTGTAATATCTTTACTTTGCCTCCTCCAGGAACTTGTAGAGCTGTCTTTTTACTGATAATTTATGCATCTCTTTATTACTGAAAACAATCCTGCTCATTTCTTGACTGATTTTTATGCTCGACATTCAGTGAATTGTAGATGATGTGTTTCTTGATTTCTAGGGGACCAGCCTGGAGCTGACATTGGGCCGTTGATCTCGCCTCAGGCAAAGAAACGAGTGTGTGACCTTGTCCAGAGTGGGATTGATGAGGGTGCCACTCTTCTGTTAGACGGCAGAGGGATTCAAGTGAAAGGCTATGAAAAAGGCAACTTCGTTGGACCAACTGTCTTGGCAAATGTCAAGGTAGGTGAATGCAGTGGATTATGGGAAGGTTTTGGGTGGAGTAGGACTGAAGCCTAGGAAGGCACGGGGATAGGAGAACTGATGTTATATTTGAAAAGAAACTGAATGATGGAAAGAAGAGCATGAAGACATTCAGGGTAAGGTAGTTTAACATGAGGGTGTTAAAGGTTGGAGCTCCTAATGACTTTGTCCTGTAATCCTGGGTTTGACTCCCTCATTCTTCACTTATGAACGTTGTCACTTAACCCGGCTGTGCTACAGGGCTGCCTCTGGAAAGGAACATTTTCCATGTAAGGAGCTTAACTGGTTAAGAAATTAAAGTAACACAGAGTTGTGCTAAGATTATGAATGTCTAGATGTGTAGAGAGCTGAACTTAACCCCTGCAAGACCCATATTAGCACTCATGAGTTTCACTAACAGGCGGGTAAGAGGTTCATAGGTTCATACTAGGCTATCTGCCCCAGGGCATTTATAAGCCTAGCCAGAGTATGTTTGGCTTTCGCCACCCATTTTAAATTAAATTTGCTATGCCCTTTTTCGAGGTTAGTATACTGTGCCTCTGTCTAACAGTGACACAGAAGTGATACCCGGGGTAAACCTATGATCTTCCATCCACTCATCAAGATTCCTCTTGAAGAGAGTCAATGAGGGACTCTGCCTAACCTGGACTGGGATTTTATTCCATAGTGAAGGGAGCCTCTGGGTTATGAATCTGTCCCTCCAGCATGTCCTATTTATTTCAGTGCTGAGGTTCAAGTAATAGTGTTTTTCTGGTTGTGTACTGGTGCAGTGTACATGTTTAGTAGATGTGTATATGTATTTTGAGTTCAGAATTGTAAACTTTCAACATTTTAGGATTTTGCATTTGATATTATGACGTTCAATAATATATTAAAGTTGTAACGTATCCATATAATATATATAGTCACACACGTACAAACATGCGCGCGCACACACCACACACACACACACACACACACACACACACACACACACACGTGCAGTTCATTCTGTTGAATGCATACTTTATCATCATTGTGCACTTATGTATTTTTTCTTTGAAAATGCTCTCTCTCAAGTCAGGGTTTTCTAAATGGAGGAATGATGTTGACTGTTATATCTATGGAATGTTTGCTGAGTAGTTGTAAATGGCAGTTTGTGTGCGTCAAGTGCCAGAACTTTGGTATATACCCCAGGTTTGACCTATCAGGGGTGGCACGTGTTTGTAGGTTAGAGTAAGGGCTGGGTAAGAGGGTACTTTTAATGTTGAGCGTGTGTATTAGTATACGGGTAGTGCATGTGTCGTCTGTAGTGGTACTGTTAGGGAAAGAAGGTAATGCGTGGGGTTGGAGTTAGGGGTAGACATAAGTAAGGATGGGTAGGGGGCAGATATGCGAGGACATTTGTTTTCATTTTTAATAGATGGTCTTAAGGAGCTTAGGAAAACTTATTGGGTTATTAACCATTTGACTGCCGTGTCTTCTGGAGTAAGGAATCTGAAAATTTTAAGCCCACCCATATTCTCCTATACATTTTTGTTTTCAGGAAGTCAGTATTTTCTGTCTTGGAGAATAATGGATCAGTGGTACTGCGAAGGAATGTAAAGGATGATGCATAGTTTATTCACTGTTGTGAATGCGGATGACAAGCATACTGTTTTGGTTTGGAAACAGTGTCTAATCAAGCTGATGTTCAGAAAACATTCATTTTTGTCTTATTAATAAGCATGTTTTTGGACTTTTTTGATAACCAAGTTTCCAGGTTACTCAGGTTAGTCTGGAGTTCATTCAGTTTATTTTAAGAGAAAAGGCCAAGATAGTCTCCACAGAGGATGTAATTGGAGATGTGCAGATCAGCAGGAAAATAATTAATAAACAATGAGTCGAAAAGGATCAGTGGCAGAACCTTGAGGTACTCTGGGATATATGGTTATAAGCTCATAGGTTCCTACTTCTCTTACAGCCAAAGAGACCATAAACCAGCTCAGCCACATGACCTAGTACTGATAGGAGACTAACAGTGTCCCCTGTTAAGCAGATATTCCCCACGTATCCCAAGTGAAAAGTTGTGCTCATACATCAGTCATTTAAACTGATTTTAAATGTGATTGAACTCGTAAGGGCAAGCATATTTCACAAATGGGAAGCACTTTGGGTTTGGTATCTGTCACACCATTTGGCAACATTAATATGGTGGCACAGGGTTAGGTCCGTACACACCATTTGGTGGCATTGATATGGTGGCACAGGGTTAGGTCCATACCATTTGGTGACATTGATATTGGTGGCACAGGGTTAGGTCCGTACACACCATTTGGTGGCATTGATATGGTGGCACAGGGTTAGGTCCATAGAGCAGTTGTGTACTGCTGCTTCTCTTTAGGTGAAGAAGTTCAAAAAGTGCTGGGCCATTCACAGTGTGGAAGGCCATCTGATACTGAGAAGAGGAGCAGGGATTTCTGTCCATCAGACAAACTAATGGTACTAAGACCTGAGATGTTTTTGGTGAGGAAACTCTTGAGGTCTTTTAAGTTGATTTAGGTGCTTATAAAAGGTATGTGCCAAAAGAGTCACTGTATTCAGTGATGGACTTAATAAAGGAGGAGTGAAGTGGGACTGTAACTTCTTTGGAACTCAAGGACGTACCATGAAGGATAAAGCTGTGGGGATTGGTGTAATGGTCATGGTGTTTACCTTACAGACAAGAGGTATAGGGTTTGATTCTCACCAGGAGAAATTGCCTATGCTTAAATTAGCCCACAAGGCAGCTAGCCTAGTACTTATCTATGAAACTATGAATTATGCATGGTAGAAGGTTTTCCTTACCTCCACAGAGACCTGGATAAAGATTAACACCTGTGTTGGACAGGAGGGCAGTCTGGTCAAGTGAACTCACATTTACAAAGTCCAGATATCTCTGTGGCATATTTATTATTGCATGATCTAACAATTGGCTAATAGATTGTGAGTTGTGATTGGAAAATGGCCCCAAAAGGTATCCCCTAAAGCTGAGAAACTGCTGATTTTGTACTTTTCTTATGAATAAAAGTTGCACTCTATTCTGCCATGTTATATTTGCTTTTTGTGATTCTTAGTAAGTTATCCTATTCAGAAATAAAATCAGTTTGCCACAACATGTCTACAAGGATCAAAGTTCATAGGTGTGTGCTAGGTTAACGACTAGGACCCTTGTAGGCCTAGCTTGGTAACCTAAATATGAGCCACAAATTTGATTTATATAGGTGGTGATTAACTGTGACTGCTTGTGTCTATTTGAGATATACAGTGGATATAAAATGTGTACACACCCTTGTTAAAATGCCAGGTTTTGATTAGACCACAATAAATCATTTCAAAACCTTTCCCACTTTTAATGTGACCTATAACCTGTACAATTTAGTTGAAAAACAAACAAATTTGTTAGGGGAAAGAATATAAGAGAATAAAAAAGGTACAGTAAGAAAAATAAACGTACAATAAGCTGGTTGCATAATTGTGCACACCCTTAAACTAATACTTTGTTGAAACACCTTTTGATTTGATTACAGCATTCAGTCTTCTTGCGTAGGAGTCTGTCAGCATGGCACATCTTGACTTGGCAATATTTGCCCACTTTTCCTTGCAAAAGTGCTCCAAATCTGTCAGATTGCAAGGGCATCTCTTGTACACAGCCCTCTTCAGGTCACCCCACAGATTTTCTATTGGCTTTAGGTCTGGGCTCTGGCTGGGCCACTCCAAAACTATAATTTTCTTCTGGTGAAGCCTTTCTTTTGTTGATTTGAATGTATGCCTTAGGTCATTGTCATGTTGAAAGGTGAAATTCCTTTTCATCTTCAGCTTTCTAGCAGACAAGTGAAGGTTTTAGGCCAAAAGTGACTGGTATTTGGAACTGTTCATAATTCTCTCCACCTTGACTTAAGCCCCAGTTCCAGCTGAAGAAAAGCCACCCCAAAGCATGATCCAGCCAACACCATGTTTCACCGTGGGGGTGGTGCTCTATTGGTGATGCAAAGTGTTGTTTTTGCGCCAAACGTACCTTTTGGAATTGTGGCCAAAAAGTTCAACTTTGGTCTCATCAGACCATAACACATTTTTCCACATGTTTTTGGGAGACATGATTATGGTTTTGTAAATTTTAGCCAGGCCTGGATGTTTTTCTGTGCAAGAAAAGTCTTTCGTCTTGCAACCCTACCCTATAGGCTAGACATGGAGAATGCGGGAGATTGTTGTCACATGTAGTACACAACCAGTACTTGCCAGAAATTTCTGCAGCTCCTTCAGTATTGCTGTAGGTCTCTTAGCAGTCTCCCTGACCAGTTTTCATCTTGTCTTTTCATCAATTTTGGAGGGACGTCCAATTCTTTGCAATGTCACTGTTGTCCCATGTTTTCTCCACTTTTTGATGACTGTCTTCACTGTGTTCCATGGTATAGCCAATGCTGTGGAAATTTTTTTGTATCCCTCTCCTGAGTGATGCCTTTCAACAATGAGATCCCTTAGATGCTTTGTAAGCTCTCTGCGAACCATGGCTTTTGCTGTAGCAGGCAACTGAGTAAGTGTCAGGGAAAATCCTACTAGGACAGCTGAACTTTATTTGGGGTTAATCAGAGTCTCTTTAATTGATGGCAGGCGTGTACCCAAGAAGACTGAATGCTGTAGTTAAATCAAAAGGTGCTTCAACAAAGTATTAGTTTAAGGGTGTGCACGCTTATGCAACCAGCTTATTGTACATTTTTTATTTATTTATTTATTTATTTTATATTTTTCCCCTAACAGATTTGTTTGTTTTTCAGTTGAATTGTACAGGTTATAGTTCACATTAAATGTGGGGAAAAGTTTTGAAATGATTTATTGTGGTCTCATTTTTTATATCACAAAAACCTGGCATTTTAACAGGTGTGTACACTTTTTTTATATCCACTGTAGGAGCCGGACCAGGGATGAATTTCCTATTGCCCATCCATTGATTCACATTGCACTTAAAAAGGGATAGGGAGGAAGTCTGCTTCACATGGATGGATAACCTGTTCCAGAGAATGGGAATTCTCTGAGAAAAGTATTGGTCTCTCCAACACGTTCTATTTATGTCATAAGCAAAATTTAGATCTTTTATTCTAATAGTTCAGATACTGTTTGTTTTGCAGATGTGCAAAAGGGTTTGTCAAAACAGGGTTCAGGAATGCCTTGTATGCCAGAGAAAGAGACAGGGATTTGATGCAGTCAGCATAAGACATTGTGTTTACTCCCTGTATCCTTTTTGTAAGGAGCCTTTGTGGATGTTCCAGTAACTGCATGTGTCTGGTCAGGTACACACCGAAGGGGGCATTATTCTCTAGGGTGGTCCTGATGAGAACAAGTACAGTGGTATGATGATATCATAGATGTCATGCCCTTGCCTAAAAAAAGGTACTGTGGGGCTTAGAAGTTAAGCACCGTAAAAGGATTTTCTCTTGCCTTGGACACATCCTGGTCAAAGGCTTAGGTTACTGTCTGTCCCTGACTAGTGAATCAACTTTTAAGGGTGTTTTATTGATGGCATAGTTACCTGGGGTGGTAGACTTCCCAAAAGGTACTATAACGCATTTCTTGGCAATGAGATTTAAGCCACGGCTTTGGCATCAAGTATTTGTATGTGTTAGACCTTCCTGAAGGTGTTATCATCTTGGGGATGATTCAGTGACTGCTGCCAGTTTGCAATCATCTGCAAACTCGGTCAGCCAAAGGCTTTTGACACTGGCTTTGACATCCAAGAAGTAGATGCCACAGAGGAGTGGGCCAAGTATAGAACCTTGGGGACTCCACTGGGACCGGCCTCTTTGTGGAGGGGGCTCACAGATTCTAACCTCCTGTGTCCTGTTACACAGTCTATTAGCCATCCAGCATGTTGTATATGGGTTTGTACCCAATTCCATAAGTTTGACAGTAGCCCAGTTGGGCATTGTATCAGATGCTTTAGCCAGATCTAGGTAAGCAGCATGCACCATTTCCCCTCCTCCATTGTCTTAGTGACCTTTTCAAAGAAGTCCACAAGATTCAGTAAGCATGTCCTTCTTTGACAAAGCCAGACTATGACGGACCCAGTGTCTGGAGGTCTCCTATGTCCTTGTTGATAATTTCCATGGCTTTGCAAATGACTAGTCAGACTAATGGGCCTGTAGTTTCTATGATCTGTTGAAGGTCCTCCCTTATGACAGGGATGACCACTGCAGTTCTCCATTCAAGTGGCACAAAGCTTGTTTTAAGATTATAGTTAATGACTCAAGGGGTCCTGATAAGTCATATTTTTTAGACTGTTCAGGACGCATCTTGGGATGTTATTGGAGTCCATTGAGGGTGTATTCTTGGCTTTAGTGAGTGCAGCCAGTACGTACTCCCTAGTTGTAGCTGGAGGAGTTGTGTTTGAAGGGATGTTTAGGGGTGTGTGGGGGGGTTAAGGTTGGAACTGAATTTGTCAACTAACAGGTTTCCCATATCCCGAGGCTCAGTGAATGTAGTACCATTAACCACCAGTTCAGCACATTGTTGTGTGCTGCCTTTGAGGTTTCTAACATACCTGTAAAAGACCTTATGTTTTCTTTCACTCGGGAGGTTATCTTAACCTCAAAGTTGGCTTTGCTTAACCTAATTAGCCCTCTTAGCTGCCTATTTATTTTGATGAGAAAGTTTTTATCTTTATGGGAATTCCTTCCTGATTTTTTGCCATAATTATTTCCGATGTTCTGTAGTCCTATCTCACCTTCATTTTTGCATATGGGATCTGAGCCGATCCTCGGCTCCGACTCGGCCTATTTACAAGCTGGAAGTCTTCTAGTTGGCTCATGGCTAGGTAGGTATCCAATGGTGCACCAGTACAATCCCCAGATCTTGTTTGCCGCATCGAGTTCGGTTGTGCTTCTCTTTGTCTCTGGCTAAGTGTTGGATTTACTTTAACTTTTTCCAAAATTTTTTTGTCTCTGTTTAGCTTAAAATAGTAAAAACTGTTACTGCTTTATTGTTAATCAGTTATCGTGGTTAGCTTATACTTGTGCCATTTGGTGCAATCTTTGGCCTTTTGGCCTGTTTTGGCTTAGTACTGGTATCCTGTGTGCTGGTTTTTGTATACTCATAGAATTAGTAGTTGTAGGTGCCTTTTGCTCACTATTAGACTGTGTGTGTTAATAGGATAGTCTAGTGTTTTTGGCGGTTTCCCGCTTGTTAATTGGTTAGCATTGTTGGATTGCTATCCTTGTTAACGGAACTACGTTCTGTTAGTTATTGGCATAACTTTGAGTTTTTTTTGCGGATTCCCGCTTGTTTTGCTGATATTTCTGCTTGAGTGTGTGAAATTCTATACTCTGTAAATTTCTAGGTCTGTCTTAGTTAGAAGACCTAGTTTTTTCATTTCCTTTCCTGCCCGGGCTAGGACCTAGTCCTCGTGGTGTCTTTCTCCTTCCTGCAGGGCTAGGTCTATTTAAATTAGAGTACCTAGTCCTTCTCCTTTTTCTCTGTCTGCTTGTGTCCTTCTGCGAGAATGTCTAAAGAGAGTAAGGATCATAAGCCATCTGGCTTTAAGAAGTGTATTAAGTGCTGTCAAAAAATGTCCGTAACGGATGGTCACGTTAACTGCATTTACTGTTTGGGGGCCATCCATTTACAGAAGTCCTGTTTATTTTGCCATGCTTTTAGTCCTAGGGTGTTGCAAGAGAGGAAAAAACAAGCTCATACTAAAAGGTCTTCCTAAACCTTCCTTTGAGGAAGATCTGTCTAGCTCTCCCTCATCTTCAAAATCCACTAATGGAAAATCTAAATCCTCCAAGAGGCCCACCCTGGTACCGGCTGGTGTCTCGGAGCCACCTCTTAAGATATCAAAATCAGAAAAGTCCACTGTCTCATCAGCTCCACAGACCTCGGTGCCGACTGAGACCAGTATTGTGATTACAGGGTCAGTTCCAAGTATTTTGGAGCCGACCATTGAGACCATTTCTCAAAGCCGGTCTATGGATCCTCTACCAGCCTTCTTCTTATTGAAATCTCAGATTCCTCAGAGATCTTGCTCTCCTACTCTGTCATCCAGGTCTTCCAGGAGTTTATCGGAAGAAGATGTAGAGAGGGTAGTACTGAGACTGTTTAAGTCATCTGCTTTGCCTAAATTGCTGTTGACTCCGACCCAGTCAGTTCGGGAGCCGCTTGAATCTGTTCAACCCTCTGCGAACATTCCTCCTCCGAGCCATACTGGTCTTTCAGAGCTGGAGTGTTTGGTAACACTGGTGGAACCTTCGACTACAGCTCCCCCTGTGGCTGTTTCAGAGCAGAGTTCGTAATGTCTAGGGGCCAATGCTCCCCGGTCGGCCCTGACAGGGATGCATAGAACCGAACTTCTTCGGTTCCAAGTCTTCCTCTCAGCCCGTCGGCTAGGGTAAATTCGGACCCTATGTCCGTCTCTGAGCCGATAGCTCTGGAGCCGACGGCATCCTTGGTCTCCGCAGAGCCGGAGAGGTCTTCGGTGCCTGAAAGGTCGGCATTCGAGATGATGAGGAGTGTGCCATCCTGCTCATCAGCTCCTACCAGAGGTACCGGCACTCTTCCCCCTAAAGCACCTACTTCTGTCTCAGCTCCTACCCTGTCCATGGACAGCAGAGACCCTCAACCTCAGGAGCCACCGGCTGGTGGCCCCCACTCTTCCGAGACCTCCCTGGAATGTCCTTCTGAGGAGCCCCCATTGAAGAGAACATGTAAGAGGAAGCGTGTAGATTCCCAGGATGAGTCTCTGACCTCTGACACTGACCTTGAGGAGTCGGAAGGGTCCCCCAATTCATTCTCTGATGTCTCCTTCGTAGACATCCTGGAAATCTTTAAGCAGAGGTGTGGCTGGCCTACTGTCACCCCTTCTGATGAGGAGTCTGTGTACCTGAAAGCTTTCGGGTCTCAGCCTTCAGCCTCTTGGGTGTCTCCACCTTTCGACGAACTGATGGAGCTAGTTAGTCAAAAGGTGTGGGATACTCCTGATGCAGTGGAGCCAGTCCCCAGGAGACAGAATAAGTTTCTTTCTGCTCCTCCTGAGAAAGATTTTTTTGTCTAAAGGTGTTCCCGTAGATGCCATGGTGGTGGCGGCGGCCACTAAGAAGGAACTAGCTGAGACTTCTGTTCATTCGCCGAATAAAGAGTCTCAAACGATGGGCAGATACGGGAGGCGTATCTTTAGTTCAGCAGCATTTACCCTCAGATCGCTGAACTACCTTACTCACTTCACGAGACTTCAGAGAGATCTCCTTAAAGAGTTAGGAGATTCTCTACAAGGTACGTGTACTGAGGGAGTCCCTGACAAGGTTTCTGCCCAGTTGTCCACCTTGAACTCTATCATCAGCTCTTCCATGCGGCTTATTTCGTATGCAGCCAATGGAGCGAGTAGAGCAGCGGGTTCAGGAATTTCCCTGAGGCGTCATTCCTGGATGCGTTTGTATAACTTTGCAGAACCGTTCAAGTCTACCTTTACCAATGGCCCCTTCAATGGTTCCTCCTTGTTTAGATCCAAGGTAAAGGACACTCCCTCACCCGGTGCGAGCAAGAAGGAAAAACACTCTCTGCCATGGGAGTATGTTTTACTGTCCCCTCTAAACCATACCCTAAGGGTCAGAGGGGCGGTAAAATGTGGTTCAAGAAGTCCCAGAGGTTTTTCCAAGATGCACAGGATGACTACTCCTTCAGAGGCAGAGGAGGAGGAGGAAATGGTAGACGTTGCCCTAGAGGCAGGGGCAGTCCGCAAAACCAGGAAAGTCCTGATTCCTTTTGGGGCCGGCCTTACCAGCGCTCCTGATGTGTGGCCTGACTGTGGTTCTCTGGGTTCTCTGGGGCCGGTCGGGGGTCGCATTTCTTTGTACCCAGAAGCCTGGCTGGGTATCACTCAAGACAAGTGGGTACAAAGAATTATTACCGGAGGTTATGTCATACCCTTTTCTCTTCCACCTGTTGTTCCCAAGAAGATCCCGGATGTTCCACCCAGTCACAGGGATCAGGCAACTGTGGAGGTCAACAAGTTGCTGTCAAAAAGAGTCATCCAAACCTGTCCCAGCAGACCAAATAGGATCCGGAACTTACTCCAGATTCTTTAGTGCCAAAATGTACAGGGGACTGGAGGCCTATTCTGGACCTCAGCAGATTGAACAATTCAGTAAAGGACAAGTTCTGGATGGTGACACTGCAGTCTATACTCCCGTTATTAGGGAAAGACAATGGATGTGCTCAATAACTCTCCACGACGCCTGTTACCATATAAAAATGGACAGGGCGTCAAGGAGTCATCTACGCTTCCGGCTGGGAGCCAGTCATTACCAGTTTCGTGCTCTGCCTTTTGGTCTCCCCACAGCCCCCAGGGTGTTCACCAAATGTATGGCAGTAGTGACAGCTCACCTGAGACGTCGAGGATTCCAGGTGTTTCTGTATCTGGACAACTGCCTCTTGACCACCCCCACCAGGCATCTACTTCATGCTAGGGACGCTACTCTTCAGCTTTGTGCCCAGCTGGGAATTTCTATAAATTGGGGAAAAATCTGCCTTATTGCCCTCAATTTGTGATTTTTATAGGTGCAGAGATAGACACAGTAGACAAGTTGGCTCGTATTCCTGCCGAAAGGGCAAGTTGCCTCATCTTCCTGCCAAAAGGGCACAGAATCTGGTTCCTCAAATTCGGCGTCTTCTTCCCTTACGAAAGGTCAAAGCCAAAATTATTCTGCATCTTCTAGGGACCATGGCTTCCACCATATTACTAGTGCCACTAGCCAGGTTACACATGAGAATTCTTCAGTGGCTCCTGTCGTCCCAATGATTTTTTCAGCACCTCCCGTTATCTCATCACGTTCTGCTGACAGAATATTGCAAGAAGGAGCTCCTTTGGTGGACACACCCAATCAGTTAACCACGGGCACCTCATTTGTCCCTCACCAACCCGTTACTACTGTGACCACAGATGCCTCACAGATAGGGGGGGGGGCTTTATCTTGGCAGGACTGTCCAAGGCACATGGCAAGATCATGAGGCTCACCTGCATATCAACATTCTAGAGATGAGGGTGGTGCTCCTGGCGTTGCAAGCACTCCACGACCTTTTGCCTCTGGGGATTATTGCAATACAATCAGACATGTCGGTAGTATGGTATATCAATAAACAGGGTGGAACCAGATCTTACCCACTCTGTCGCGAGGCCATGCAAGTTTGCAAATGGGCAATAGCTTCCCAGCATTTTCTGGTGGCAATGCACATTCCAGGGACAACCAACGTGATAGCCGTCAAACTCAGCAGAGCAATTCTTATGCCTCACGAGTGGTCTCTGAAATCTGAAACAGGAAACAGCGGAACAGGTTTTCCGCAGATGGGACAGCCTTGCTGCGACCTCTTTGCCAGTCCAATCAATGCCAAATGCAGCAGCTACTTCTCCCTTATCCCCCCTCTGGGGAGTCGCCGAGAGATGCACTTGTTCACGACTGGCCCCCCTGGGTCTCCTGTATGCTTTTCTCCCTTTCCTCTCATTCCCAAGGTTATTCAGAAAGTGAAACAGCTGGGAAGCAAAATTATCCTCATTGCTCCTTACTGGCCTCTTCAGGTTTGGCTCCCCTTCCTCGGGCTTGTTCTGGACCCAGCTCCAGACCTGTTGACTCGCATGTCAGGTTCGCTCCATCCATCATTACATACCCACAATTTGACAGCGTGGCTGCTCCAGTTCCATCCCTAGTCAGGCTTCACGACTTCTCACCCTCCGTGACTCATATCCTTACATCTTCTCATAAACCTTCTGCTAGGAGACTATATTCCAGCAAATGGAGAAGATTCTCTATCTGGGCAGAGAACCTGAATGTTGATCCTTGCACTGCCTCCATTCCAGTGATTTTGGAATTTATGTCTGAGCTTCTTCACCAGGGATCTGCGTCTGCCACTATCAGAGTTCAATTGGCAGCGATTTCAAACTTTTATCTAGGTTTTCAAGATTCGAATCTGATGTCACATAAGCTGTACAAAACCTTCCTTAAAGGTGCTACTTTGAGCCCCCCTATCAAGAACCTGTTGCCTCATGGGATTTAAATTTTGTGTTGTCCAAATTGACTTCTCCGCCCTTTGAGCCTTCCCATTCATTTTCTTTGAAATTCCTGTCTTGGAAAACTTTGTTTCTGGTAGCTATCATGTCGGCCAGACGAGTGTCAGAGTTGCAAGCATTGTCTGTTAAACCCCCTTATCTGATTTTTCACAAGATGAGGGTGTCCCTTCGTACTAATCCTTCCTTTGTCCCCAAGGTCTGTTCCCATGCCACTTTGAATCAATCCATAGAGCTTCCGGTGTTCTTTCCAAATCATTCAAACACAGCTGAATACAGGTTTCATCAGCTGGATGTCCATAGGCAATTACGTTTTTATTTGCACCGGACTAAGGAAATCAGATCATTCATTTATTTTCTTCTCTGAATCCAGGTCAGGTTTACCAGTTTCCAAAGTGACGCTCTCAAATTGGATTTCTAGCTGTATAGCTTATGTTTACATGTAGACCTTTACCCTTTAAAATCAAGGCTCATTCTACCAGATCTCAGTCTACCTCTGCAGCCTTTCAAGCCAGGGTCCCACTTGATATTTGTGCAGCAGCTATGTGGGCTACCCCTCACACTTTTATTACTCATTACAAATTGGATTTAACCTCCAGGGGTAGAGCATCCTTTGGTTCCACGGTACTCAGGAGTATTTTTCCTTGAGCCACCCAAGAATAGGGCGCTAGGGATGCTGTCCCATATGTAAGAATAAAGGTGAGATAGGACTATAGAACATAAAGAAGTTATGTACTCAACCATAATGTTCCATGTTTGTAGTCCAACTCACCCTTCATTCTTACGAACCCACCCTCCTACCCCCAGCCTGGAAGTGCCTGGAGACAGAAACTTATTATTATCCTTTTTATGGAGACCTTTTAGTATTGGCTTCTTTGGTATAGTTATTATCTTTCCTAGTTAGCAGCAAACCAGATCTGGGGATTGTACTGGTGCACCATGGGATACCTACCTAGCCACGAGCCATCTAGAAGATTTCCAGCTTGTAAATAGACCGAGTCAGAGCCGAGGATCCGCTCCGATCCCCATATGTAAGAATGAAGGGTGAGATGGCCTACAAACATGGAACGTTATGGTGAGTACATAACCTCTTTTTTTTTTTTCTTTTTTTTTTTTGTTTTGTATATCCTGTTTAATTTGGGATGGTTTGTTTCTAGGGCTAGTCCTGGGCTTACTACTGGTAGGTACAGCAGCTTCTAGGCTGTCATTGACATGGTTGTACAGAGTTTCAGAAAGCAATTCAGCAAAGGCTGCTGTGTTCTATGGGTTTGGAGAGGCATTGAATTTTGACAATCTATCACTTGGTAAAAGGTAACTTTTTCTTTGGAATAATTCCTCTAACTGGTACTGGTTTTAATGGGATTGCAGAGTTGATTTTGATTTTTAAGGAGACAGCTTTATGGTCGGACCTTATCAGAAAGGTTGAGACAATGGGGGGGTACAGAGTTCTCTCATATTTGTAAACACAAGTTCCAGTATGCAAGAGCCTGTAGTGGGTGCGTTCACTATTTGGTCAAGAATGTTTGCATTTATGAAGTCCAGGAATCTCTGTGCTGGTAGATTTGAGGTTGTGTAGGGTTCCCAGTGTATGTATAGAGGGGTAATTTGTCTCTCATGTTAGTGTTAGGTTGGATGGGAAGTGTCTCCAGTAGGTCTAAATATGCATTATGAGCTTCTTTGATATGGAAAGTGACCTATAGCTGGCTAAGATATGGTACAGGTTTTTGTCTGTGGTGATCTGCAGGTGGAGGAACTCCTAGAGGTATGCTTGTTATCGATTTTAATATTGAGACACCTTCTGCTTTAGCCCTTTTCTGTGCATCTGCTGGTCTAAAAATGTGGAAAGCAGTGGAACCTTGCACTGCCGGGGTACTGTCTGCCACTTTAAACCACTTATTGGTAACTGCACAGATGTTTATATTCTCGAGTGTGAGTAGGGCTTGGAGGGAGTGTTTTTTTAGGCTCTTGGCATTGAGCAGTAACACTTTAAGGTTCTGCGGTAATTGCACAGATGTATGTATTCTTGAGTGTAAGAGAGGCTGGGAGGGGGTGTAGTTTTTGTTTAGGCTCGGCATTGAGCAGCAACACCATAAGGTTCAGTTGAGTTGATTCTGCTGTCTGTAGGTTTGTCAGGTCGGCATTGCCTGAAGAAAGGTATTATGGGGTGGATAAAGTTTTACCAGTATTCAAAAGCCTAGAGAATGGAGGTGCAGACCATCCTTGACAAGCAGTGCATGGTCTGTTCACTGTGTCCTCCCAAGCTGTTAAATATTGGAACAGGGAGAAGGTTTTTTTGACATCTCAGGATGTAAGACAATCGGTAATAAATACCTAAGAGATCCTAGTCATGCTGTACGTAAGCTTCATAAAAATCTAAGAGATCCTCCTGGAAGGCATGCGGTGTCTGGGATAGGTTCTTTGGAAAATGTTGGTATTTGTTTAGATAGTTATTTGAAAACATATCTGGGGAAACTTCCTTCACATATAAAAAAAAATACCAATGAATTTTGTCAGATGTTTAAAGGTATGGAGTGGAAAGATGAATTTTCTTGGACAACAGTGGATATTAAATCTCTTCATACGAATATCAAGCGAAGGTGGAGTTTGGAAATAATGGAGAAGATGTTGGTTGAAGGGCCTCACTTTTTTTTTGGTGTAATTGTTGGTATTTGCTGTATCCCATAACTACTTTCATTTTAACAGAGATTTTTTACAAAAAGATGGGACAGCAATAGGTGCAAATTTTGTCACTTCATATGCCTTTTTCATGTCCTATTTTGAGAACAAATGTATGTACTCCACAAACTTTTTTCTAAATTTGTGTTGAAATATCTGCTTTACATTGATCTCATTTTCATTTGTAAAGGGGAAATGAAAGATTCTGAGGGGTTCATAGAGCAACTGAATAATAACCCTTTTGGTTTGGAATTCACTTTTCATACTAATAGAACATCATCCAATTTTTTGGATATAGAATTGTATGTGGTTGTTAAAAATAGAATGTAGTTCGGTCCATATGAAACGTGATGTAGTCCGGTCCGTATGAAACGTGATGTAGTCCAGTCTGTATGAAACGTGTTGTAGTCCGGGCCATGTGAAACGTGTTGTAGTCCGGGCCATATGAAACGTGATGGCAGTTAACAATTTCCTACATGCAAGTAGCTCCCATCCTCTCCATTTTTTTTAGACTCCCTACCTTTTGGAGAGTTTAAATGTGCTTATAACCACACTTCAGAGCGCCATTTGTTAGAAAAATAATTTTTGAAGTGGAAAAAAAAGTTTTTGATGAGGGGCTATTCTGAACAGGTGATAGAAAAAGCAAAAAACAATAAAAGGTGTCAGTTGTGTTAAGTGTATAACTAGTAGTCTGGATAGTGGCAGGGAGTCCACTTTAAGGGGAGATGGAGTCAAGGATAAGGGTGAAAGTATATTTTTTGCTAGTAAGTTCTCACCTTTTTCATCCGTAATGAAGAAAACTGTAGAAAATGTGTGGCCTGTAGTATGTTATGTTATGATGAAACAGTGGGTAAATGGTGTAGTAAAAAGGTGACTTTATCTTATGGGAGATTCAGTAACTTAAAAGAAATGTTGAATTCTAAGTGGGTAGCAGCAGGAGGGAAACAGGTAGTTTCGTATGCTTGCGGAAAATGTAAATTATGCAAAAAGAGTTATATTTCTGATACTAAGAAAAATGGCAGGAAATATGTTTCTTTCAGACCATCATTTCTGAGGAAGCTATTCTGTGAAAGCGCTTACCATATGTGCACACAATAAAAACGTTTTTGGAATTATTGATTTGTGACATTTAACTTTGAGCTTGGACTTGCATGGTTGTCCTCACTGCTTTGAACTGTGTTGCGATTTTATATTTATTCTACAACTGCAGTGCGGCATTTGCTCTGGAGAGTGTTGTCCTTTGTTGTATTCTATGTAATTTATTTGTATATTAAAAACTTACTAGCACTACAACCATGTGAATATATTAATTAACTAATAATAATTGATAGTTTTGTATTTAAATGGTTGGTTGCTGTCATGTATTTTAGTCCTTTGAAGGCACTTGGCTGAGGTAGCAGAACACTAGTAAAGTGAAATTTTGCAGTATTTCAGTGGCTGCGTATCAGTGCGAGCTTAGTATTAGGGGCTGTACTGTGTGTGACCTTATGTGTGGTGTTAGGTGGTGTTTTTTCTGAGTGCCTTTAGGCTGACTGAGGAATAGCTTTGAGAACAGGTGATCTAGGCGGTATTTGCTGTTTAGGAAAATTGCTTTTAATTTCTTCAGCATACATTAGTCTGTGTGTTGTGTATTGTGTGAGGTGGGTGTTACGTGTGTGGTTTTGCTCTAGCAGGGTGCTTTTCCAGTAATATGGATGGTGTAGGTAGACCAGGATGGGGGCACCAAGTGATGTTGGGGGGTGCTGTGGAGACCTTTTGCCTAGGGCACCAGTTGACCAAAGGCCGGCCTTTATTTTGACACCATGATATGCAAGACTTTAGCCTCCAGTGTCATTGTGTAAGTACACCACTCGTGTACCGTCTGCTTCTTTAAGGATTAAGTGGTTGTCATCAAACGTGAAGCAATTGCTACATTGTGTCAAGATGCCCACACACCAAGTTCGCTACAGAGAAGTTAAGAAATTGCACATCCATACTGTCCAGTCCTTTGATTTGTGAGCTTACAAGGGGGTTGGTGTATCCGGGTTAGAAGGCTAATAACGTTGCCTTTTCGGAGCAGATTATGCTAAACCGTACTAAATTCTAACTATTGTTCACACAGTAACCGAATTCAGCTAAATCTGTAGCTCTTGCCACTTGACCCCAAACTAGCTGTTTTAGGCTTGTTGATGCACAAGGGTATGTGTGCTGTATTGCTACTTTTCAGCGTACAGTTTTATAAGCTGTTCTTTCTAGGTGTTTGCTACTGAACAGGGCACTGCCAACCCATGTAAATGCACAAAATGTATAGCAGCACAGAAAAAACAGAAAACTAACTAACGAGCCCTCTGGACAATAAAATGACTCAGTCCTTATGTGCATTTCCCAACTCCCATAGACCAGGCAAACTCCTCCTGCCACAAGGTGAATAAATCCAAAACACAGGAGAGACCCACAAATGCAGTGCTGCCAAAAATCACTACATCATCTAGCAGGAAATCCCTTGCTGAAGGTAATTTCAAGAATTACGGGACTGTCTTACAGCAGTAACAGTGACGGGAAGAGCAGCTTGTTTTTTTATTTTACAAAAACGCATACACAAAAGCAGGAAACTGTAGAGATCTCTCAAAATAACTTGTGTAATTTAGCAATCAAAGGTGCTTACCTTGCCTGGATGGCACTGGACAGCAGTAAACCACTTTTGAATGCAGGACAGGACTCAAATCTGTGCTGAGCTCCTGGAAAGTGAGCACTGTACACTATGTAGTAAAGGAAGTGTACTCAAGAGCGACACTGGTTTGCTGGGTGGGCAGTTTCATAGATCTATGGAAAACAGTGGGTGGCAAGAGTCCATAAATAGCTTGTATAACTGTCTATAGCAATAAAAGAGGGGAGGGAGGTACTTAAGAAATTAGATTATCATACGGGGTGTATGTCAGAGACATAGCCTTAACAGCAGCAGTAAGGGTGGGAGGCTTGGGGGAAAACACCTGGGCTAGGTAGAATGGCATGCAATCAAATAAAGGCAATACTGGAGCTCTTTCAGAAAATTTAGCTTACTAAAATCAGATCAGATGGACTGAAGTCAGATAGTCCTTCTGGGGAGGGTGGCCTAATGGTTAAGGTGTTTGCCTTACAAACACAAGGTGCAGGGTTTGAGTCTCACAAGGGATAATTGGCTAGGCTTAAAATTGGTTGCAAGGGCAGTTAGCCATCTGTGAACCTATTGCAATGTGGAGATTATACAGTGTGAAGTTGGGTGTCTCGAGCAATCTGTGAAGTTACTTGGGCTTATAAATTTCATACTTTTCCATTATGCAAAAGGCTTACAAAATTCACCAAAATGTGTGCATGTACAAAGTATGCATGCACAGACATGCAATAAAAAATAGATTCACATTTTTACATACTTTTTCATGCATGATGCAGAATCCCACAATACATGCAGGTTTATCTTGCTGACTCATGCACAAGTCGTTTACACAGTCTTGTGTCAAGTAGATTTTTGGTTATTGTCACTCATACTTTTTGTAGTGATCTGGATGTTTGCATTATGATCTGAGCCTCTGAACGATCTCTCAATATTGATTACAGTTTATTTTTTTTTGGTTTTAGCCTCACATGAAATGTTACACAGAAGAGATCTTTGGGCCAGTTCTTGTGGTACTGGAGGCCAACACCTTAGATGAAGCTATTGATATCGTAAACAGCAACCCTTATGGAAATGGAACTGCCATCTTCACTACAAATGGGGCCACAGCCCGAAAGTACTCTAACCTGGTGGATGTGGGTCAGGTATGGAATCCTAGCACTTGGTATGCATTTTGCAGGTTAAACAGAAATGCAGATGTTCTTTGTGTTTCATTGTTGCAGTCATCACATTTGGGGTATCCTGCCAGGGGTAGCCCTCAGTCAGCCCAAATACCAGTGGCTTACTATTTCTGCGTCGGTTGCTGTCGCTCCAGGACTGATGGGTCGTCAGTGGTATAAAATCAGGAAGCCGACGCCATTACATCAGTCTTTCTTGCCGAGGAGCCCGAAGCAGAAGCAGTTGACACGAGTGCCGGTCGGCCGCTACCTGAGTTTTCATTTCCGAATTGAAGTTGAAGTCTTCTAAAGCTAAGTACCCCAGTAACTGATGTCAGAAAAAGTTAACAATTGTCTGGCCTGCGGAAAGCAAATACCACACAGAGACTTCTATTCTAACTGCATCACCTGTTTAGTCCCAGACCACAACGTCCCCCGCTGTCGCTTTTGTGCTTTGTTCAGTCACTATACGTCGTCGGGCCCTTACTGTAGCTAGATATTTTCTCTGTCAGTCCTAGAATTCCTATATGGCTTTGGTAAGCCATCTGACTACCAATGTTCCGAAAAAACATAAGGATAAAGACTGAGACAGACCGCACAGGTCCAAAACTGCCAACGACACTTCCGTTAAGCTAGTAGTCAGTTCTCCGGTCCTCAGTGAGGTACTTTCGCAGCCTCTGATGCCCGCTTCTGTGGATTCACAGGCCACTACTGAGACCCTTTCAGAGTCCGATATGCTGCAAGACTCTTCTTCGACTAATGATCCTGCAGATGTCTCTACCTTGGATGGGTCTGGAGCCGCTGAGCATGCACCGGCTTACGAGGAAGTACTTTGCACTACTGATACTCAACACAGACCATCTACTTCTTTCGCGTCTTCAGTTCTTTCTAAAACTACTGAGTTTCTAAGGCCTAGGGTACGAACCACACCCAAAAAAATGACGACCCAAGCTCAGGCACCTGCTTCCTTGCCTCAGTCTCAAATGCTTAAAATGGCAGAAGACCTTATTATGCATATTAGGGGAAGCCAGGCTACCCCTTTGCAAAAGAAAGAGACTTGTCCCCAGTAGTTTTATCTGAACAGGACTCCGATGACTCTGATGCATCTGAATATGAAGATATACAACCCCTCTCTGCTTATGATTCTGATGCAGAGGAATCCATTCCTTCTGCCTCTCCACCCAAGGATTTCTTATTTGGGGAAACCCTACATACTTTAAGGGAGCATTTCCAATGGGAATGTCAGGACTATCCTCAGTCAAAAAAGAGACTCTGGGAATTCTTAGATCTACCACAGCACAGACCTTTGGCCGTTCCTCCTGTCCTGCATGATGTTTTTATGAAACTCAGTTTAACTCTTGACACCCTTCCTCCTGCTCCCATGAAGCCTGACAGGTATTACAGAGTCCCAGACTCTCTCAAATTTCTTTTCAAAAATCCTACTGCTGATCCTGAGGTCATCTGTCAAGGACCTAAAGGAATCAAAGCAACTTCAGCTAAGAATCCCACTCCCTCAGATAGGGATTCCCGAGCATTAGTCAGATGGGGTAAAAAATTGTACACCTTTTCTACTTTTGCTATTAGAGCATTAAATTGTCAGTTCCACATGCTAAAATATCAGTAGCATACCATGGAACTTCTCAAACAAAAAATATCTTATTTTCCTGCTTGTGCTAAAAATTAAGAATTACAAGAGTTAATGCATTCTGTAAGTCAAGTAACTAAGCACACCTTACAATGTGGTTTTGACACCCTAGAAGAATCTTGCAGGGCAGCAGTCACTGGTTCTGTCCTTAGAAGGCTGCTTGGCTTAAGGAATAGACCTTGCCAGATCATGTCGAATCCAAATTATTGGACACACCCTTGAACAAAGACAACTTATTTGGCACCAAGGCAGAAGAGGTCTTAAAAAAGATGGAAGAAAAAGCTAAATCGATGCAGACAGACTTCTTACAGGTCCAGCTCCAAGGTTCAGTAGGTATTGCCCCTCCAAGCACTTGTCCTTTCCTGCCCCCTCCAGGCCAGCTCAGCCCAGACCCAGGGGAAGCAGACCCCCAGACAGAAGCCCCAGGGAATGCAGAGATCTAAGCAATGGAGTTCCTCCTCTTCAAAAACGGGGAGTGCAAAGCCACCCCCTTATGGTAAGAACTCACAATGTCTTTTCACTTCCACCCCCTACCTTTGCTGACCTGCTTGTGCCCCTAGGAGGAAAACTCTCCTTCCACGCAAGCAACTGGGCCACTATTACCAACAACTGATGAGTCCTCAACATAGTGTCCCAGGGATACAAATTTTATTTCCACACTCCGCCAACCCCAAAAGGGTTCCCAGATCTTCCTTCACACCAGTGGACAGAGAAGCAAGTCCATTTCCTGCTCTCCATGAAGAAAATACAGCATGTTCCTGCAGAACAGATAGGCCAAGGTTTCTACTCCAGACTCTTCCTGGTACCCAGAAAAGATGGCACATGGCACCCCATCGTCGATCTATCTATTCTAAACACCTTTCTGGTGATACCAAAATTCAAAATGCTCACCCTCCAGCAGCTTCTTGCCATGCTTTCCAAGGATGCTTGGTTAGCCACCCTAGACCTAAAAGAGGCCTACCTACACGTCCCAATTAGGGAATCATGCAGGAAATACCTATGTTTCAGGGCAGGATCTATGCACTTTCAGTTCTCTATTCTTCCCTTTGGCTTATCCACTGCTCCCAGAGTTTTCACAAAATGCCTGGCTCCTGCCATTACTTTTTGCAGACAAAGAAATATTCAAATTTACCCCTACTTAGACGGCTGCCTGATTCAGGCAGACAGGAAAACCTGCTACAGCACCTGACTTTTGTAAAAGAACCTACTGACCTCCCTGGGGTATACTATCAATGTAAAGAAATCAAAACTAGCCCCCACACAAAAAATTGTATTCCTGGGAGCAAGCTTGCACACAGCATCCCAGATGGTGTTCCTTACTCCAGAAAAACAAGCCTAACTGACAGGCTACTTCTCTCAGCTCGCCACCAGAACCCATTTTATCTGCAAGGAAAATCCTGCAAGCTCTAGGGTTCATGGCTTCCTGCATCGTACTCATTCCATATGCCAGACTGCATATGAGGAAACTACAGTGGCACCTAAAAAGCCTTTGGTGTCAACACTCTCAAGACCTGGAAACTCTCATACCAATTATGCCTCATCTAAGGAAAGATTTTCTTTGGTGGCCAGCAGCATGCAACCACAACAAGGGACTTCCCTTCTCACAACCCCACGCCGCCCAGACCCTCACCACAGACACATCAGACTATGCCTTTGGTGCACACCTGGATGGCAGGTGCATTCAGGGTCATTTATGCCTGGGGTGCACACCTGGACGGCAGGTGCATTCAGGGCCATTGGGGCCCAAATCAAATGCATCTGCACTTCAACCAAAAAGAGATGATAGCTGTTCAGCATGCCCTGACAGCTTTCAGACCCCTCCTCTCCCTGGGGCCTCTACTGATCAAAACAGACAACACCACAGTAATGTGGTATATCAGCAAGCAGGGAGGGACTCACTCTTATCTTCTCTGCAGGCTCGCCATGACCCTTTGGTACATGGCCTCAGCCATGCAACTACACCTGCTAGCACAATTCATGCCAGGTGCTCTCAACTCTCTGGCAGACAACTTAAGCAGAAACCTGCTAGACCCACAGAAGTGGCAGCTAGACCACAGAACCTTCACCCTTGTAACCCAGAAATGGGGCACCCCGAAGGTCGACCTCTTTGCCTCCCACTAAAATCATCAGCTCAGCAAAGTCTGCACCAGGGAACTTCACAGCAAGGTCTGGAAAGTGGATGCTTTATCCTTCCAGTGGGTAAACCTCTTGGTCTATGCTTTCCCCCCCCCCTACCACTCATTCCAAGGGTACTGCTCAAAATAAGGGAGGAAAAACCGAGGGCAGTCCTGATTGCCCCAGACTGACCCCGCCAACACTGGTACCCACGACTGCGCAGCCTGTCACTCCTGCCAACTTGACTCCTACCTCAGATCCCAACACTCCTGACCCAGGGGAATGGATAATTCATGCATCCCCAATTGCAGACCCTCAACCTGGCAGCCTGGCTTATTCCCTGGCCTCTCCTCAAGCTGCCAGCCTAAGCAAACAAATCCTAGATGTTATATGTGAGGCCAGATGCCCCAGCACTAGAAAATCCTGTGCTGACAAGTGGAAAAGGTTTTGCACCTGGATCAAGGCTATGGGAGCCGGAACGGCACAGCCCTCCCTACCTCTCATCCTGGATTACTTGGCAGACCTACTACACAGGGGTCTATCCTTCTCTTCTATTAAAATTCATGTCTCTGCCATCTCTGCTCACTAAACCACAGAGCCACCTCTCTTCTCACACCCTCTCATCAAACAGTTCCTAAGAGGGGCTAACAACTTAAGGCCACCCAGAAGAGCTCGTACCCCAGCTTGGGACCTTAAGTTTGTGTTGCTTTGTGCTGGAAAAGCTCATCCTACTCACCCTTTGGACCTGCAGCTTCAGAAGAGTTAAATCTTCTCTCTTGGAAGACAGCCTTGCTTCTGGCCATCACTTCAGCTAGAAGAGTATCAGAGCTACAAGCCCTCATGGCTGTAGTGCCCTTCATCATTTTCCTTGCTGACAAGGTCTCCCTCAGGACTAACCCATCCTTCATGCCTAAAGTGGTGTCCAGTGTGACTCTTGACTAATCCATACATTTCCCCACCTTTTTCTCTAACCCACAAAACAAGGGGGAAAGAATTCTGTGCACTCTAGATGTGCACAGACAGCTCAGATTCCATCTGGAGAGGACTAAATCTTTTAGAAAAACTGATCAATTTGCTAGTCAGCTTCACAGCAGGGCAGAGGGCAAGGCCATTTCCAAATAAACAATCTCCAAATGGATAGCACACTGCATCCATTTCTGCTACAAACAGCACGGGAAGCTGCCCCCAAAGGGGATCAGGACATATTCCACCAGGGCAACCTCCACCTCTGCAACTTTTCTCAGAGGGGTTCCCACCAGGGACATCCTGGAGGCTGCAACATGGACATCTGTTCATACCTTCACCAAGCATTACCACCTGCCTATCTTCTCCAAATCCAGGGCAGGCTTTGCCACCGCAGTCTTGTAGGGCATCCCTAGCCAGCCTGCAGTCTTCTTGACTGCCTCCACCCTTTTCTTCAGCTTTGGGAATCAACCCAAACGTAATGACTGCAACAGTGAAACATGAAGAACATAGTACAGTTGTGTACACTTACCATAAATGTAGATGTTCGAGTGTATTACTGTTGCAGTCCTGGTGTTCCTCCGTCCATCCCTCCTCTCTCTCTTCCTCTCTCTCCCCCTCTCTCTCTCTTCCTCTCTCCTTACAGGGAATTTTTGGTATTTACTTTCTACTGGTGGTGCTCTTCCACCATAACCTAGCTCCCTATTTGGGGGCTCCTGACAGAGTAAGAAAAACTGATGTAATGGCATCGGCTGCCTAATTTTATACCACTGATGACCTGACATCAATCCTGGAGCGACAGCAACCGACGCAGAAATACTAAGCCTCTGGCATTCGGGCCGACTGAGGGCTACACCTGGCAGGGTAACCCAAATGTGATGACTGCAATAGTGAGTACACTCTAACTTCTACATTTATGGTAAGTGTAGACAACTGTACCTTTTTTTTACTTGTATGTTAATTTATAAGACATGACAACTGTGGAACTGCTGTGAGGGTTTTGCAGGTCAACAGATGTGGTTACTGAGGCTGTTTTCCTAAGAGTGGGTGGCTGAGATGGAAGGATGTGGTGATTGACTGTAAAATGACCGTTGACTGGGTTAGACTCATAGTCACAAGGTACTTGGGAACCGTGGACATATCTGTAAAAAAGTGGATAGAGAAGGTAAGTATCCCCAAAAGGTACAGCTTTCCTGGAGGTTAGGGTGGACGTGTAGATAAAGGCTTTGATAAGCATCAGTGGTCGGTCGTCTGCATTTTTCCTGGTGTTGCTGGGATCGGACTTGCATCCGACCTGAGGTAGGTATGTGTGACTGCATGGATGTTTGCTTTTTTGAGCCAGAAGTATTAGCAAGATTAGAGAACTTTGTCAGTGATGCATTTTTATACACACCTCAGCAGCAGCAGTGACCATGAGGGAACACTGCTTAAGAAGGTGTACAAAGTTAAAAAGTCAGTAATGCTTAATATGTTGGTAGTGGAACCCTTTGTATTAGGAAGAGTCATTCTGAAAGAATGGAAAGTGGAATGAAATGAAGAGAAGCACGGATAAGGTGGCCATCAACGCCAGGGTGACAATGGAAAGGAGGCTGATTTGAGGGGTTATAGTATGAACTTCCTACAAGTGTGTCCTGGAATAGGCTAAGTTTTGAAGCTGGCTGGAAGAAGAACATCAAGTACATGAATCAGATGGAATTATAAGGTAATGGTCTGTGTGTCAATGAGTCTGTGCTTCCGTTGGTCGGTGGGTCTGCATGTCGGTGGGTATGTGTATGAGAAGGGGATTGTTGGACTTCCATTGTGGTGCCATACAGATACAGGCCTAGCCTTTGGTGCCACAGTTGTAGAAATAACTGTCCTATGGATGTTAATCAACAGTCTAGCATGTGCTAGTTGCAGAGTATTCAGAAAACTCTCTCTGCTTCATCTTTATGAAGAAAGACAAGAAAAAATTTCAAAACCCAATAAAAAGCAGAGTTATCAGCGAAGCAACAAAGAGTGGGATAAGACTACTTCATTAATGTGAGTGAAGAAACAGCTGAAGCAGAAAAGGAGGCTTGAGCTACTTTGAAAGGTACTTGGGTAAAACACAAAATGAACAGAACATTGTAGACGTTTATGATGGAAATGTTGGAGAGGTCCCAGGAGGTGCAGTCAGTACTCAGAATCACACACAAGCATCCCAGGACAATATTCAGCAGGCCAAGCAGTTACCTTTGAGCAGAGTTGGCAGAGGCCAGGCTCGACATGCTGGAGGAGGTATTGCTGGACCAACAAAACGGATCTAAAGAAAGAATCGAAGCCCAAGTGGTTTTCCATATGACGTAGAAGGAAGAACTATGAGCAATTTATCACCCAACTGCTGACCAAATGAACTAGTATCATAGAGGAAACCATCAGGATTGAAAGGGCACATGGGACTGCCTGGTGCCCAGGCAATCAGGGGAACCAAAGGCAAATTTTAGTCCTATTCTGTTAAATTTGTGGAAGGTGGGTGCAAGGTGGGTATGTGGTGAAGCCGGATTATTTGTAGACCAGGGCTTCTAGGAGGAGCAAAAAATATACTTTTTCTCTTATCGTACCTCACTGAAAGTCTTAAGATTAGTAACAATGTGCCTAGACTAAAACATTGGAGATTTCCAAAAAAAGTTAATTTTCAAAGTTGGATAACTTCTGCTTTGCAAAATAAGATAACCCATAATGAAATAATGATGATGTGGGAAGTGAGGTGCAGTAGATAGAACATCCGCTGCAACCGGGGAAATAAAAGACAGATGGCAGAGGTGTAATGAGCTGAAAGAATTGAATTAAGAGGGAAAAGTATTTTAGAAGAGAAACAACTTTAAAAAAAAGATGATGATACTACAGGAAATCCTGGTACTGAAGGATAAAAGAATTTTAATGAAGAATATAATTCAGATGGTTCACCTCTCTAACACTCAGAAGATCATTAAATTTTTGGCAATGAGATAAGGCAGCAGGGGCATGATGGGGCTATATACCAGGTAAGGAACTTTCAGGAAGGATGGGAAGTGAATCAAATATGGGAAATTTTTCATGCTGTAAAGAATTACTACTCAGCACTGTAACAATGAGAACACCTGCAAGGTATGAAAAGTTAAAAAAATATCTGGCCTTTTTAAAACAAACAAATCTAAAAAAACAAATGACCAGAAGAAGCAGGTGGCATAGTAGGATAAATAAGGTTCATAGTTTCATACGTCTGTATTAGGCTAATGACCACAAGGGCCTTTTTAAGCCTAGCCATACGTCCCATATCTCTGATAAGTTCTGGTACCATTGATAAGTGTAAGCAGGGGCTTTGGTGATGAAACCTTTACAAGTAGGGGCCTGAGAGATTAACCACTTATAGGCTCCTTGTATCCTTTAGAGACATAGTTGCCAAGCCAAGGATGAATTTTGTGTCCCCCATCCAGTTGTCCAAGTTGCACTTGAATTGGGTTAGGGTGGAACTCTGCTTCCCAAGGATGGGTGGCCTGTACTAGAGAAGGGGAATTCTCTGGGACACATGCCTGTCTCTCCAGCAGGGCATGTTTATATAACAGGCAAGGTTGAAGTCTTTAAAATGGGTAATTCTGGTGCTGCTGTTTGTTTTGTTGATATGCAGGAGGTCCATCAGGAAGGGGTCTGACAATGCCTTGTATACTGGGCATAGATCTCTCCTCAGCAGCCTGTAGGAGATGGAATACAGGGATAGGGCCTTCAGGCAGTTTGCATAAGACATGTTACTTACGCCATGTATTCTTTTAGTGAGGAACCTCTATGGACATTCCAACTGTTGGATGTGCCTGGTTAGGTACATGCCGAAGGGAGTCACTGTACTCAATGAAAGGTTTGATGAATGCCGGAAACAGTGAAACAGTGATTTCCTTGGACCTAAAATACCATACCTTTGTTTATAAGTTGCACAACATAGAATGATTTCCTCACTACTGTAGACACTTCATGGACAAAGGCTAGATTATGGTCTGTATGTCCCAAAATCCCTGAATACTGGGTCAACTCTAAGGTGTTTATTGTCAGTATGATAGTTGCCATTGGTAGATGACTTCCTGAAGGATACTATTACGCATTTCTTGTAATTTACGTTTAGTCCATGGCTGTAACAACAGTTATTTGTCTGTGTCAGCCCTTCCTGGAGAACATTTGTGTTTGTGGGGGATTTTATGACTGGTCCTAATTTGCAGTCCTCTGCAGATTTAATCAGCCAGAGGCCACCACTGATATTGGCCTTGACTTTAGTGAAGTGAATGCCAAAAAGGAGCTGTCCCCGGGACCTATCCTCGTGGGACTTTGCTTGTGACTGGCTTCTTTGTAGAGATGGACTCCCTAATTCTAATTTTCTGGGTCCTTTCTGTGAGCCAGCTGGCTGTCCACCGGGTGACATAAGGATTTATACCTAACCTCATGAGTTTGTCAACAATGCCCGAGTAAGGGCATTGTGTCAGATGCTTTGGCCGGGTCGAGGTAGGCAGTATGAACCATTTTGCCCTCCTCCATTGCTTTGGTGACCTTCTCAAAGAAGTACAACAGGTTTGAGTAGGCATGACCTGCCCTTGACAAAACCAAATTGAGTTGAGTCCATTGTCTGGAGGTTTCCTAAGTCATTGAGCATTTCCATTATAATTATTTCTGTGGCTTTACATATGAGACTAATGAAGTTTCATATGCAGAGTAAACCAATACAAAATAAAAGATGCTTTATAGTTGATGTCTAATGGAAAGTCTTCAGGTCTGATGGATTCTCTGTTTAGATGTGGAAAATGAAAACTGAAGAACTAATACCAGTTTTAGGAAGTTTTTTAATATTGTAGTTTGATATGAAGATATTCCCGACACATAGAAAATGTTAGTAATTTCACCAGTTTGTAAAAAAAAAGAGAAAAGATCCAAAGCAACCTTCATCTTATCATACTATGTCAGTTCTAAACCATAAATGATTTATAACATCAGCGTTGAGCTGGGTCAGACAGACTATGTAGAGGAGGAAGTGCGCCTCTTGATAAGAATCATGATCATAATTCAAGGTGCATTTTCAGGGGAGCAAACTCTTCAGCCTCCTTGGTTTGGGTGTTGAAAACAGACTTGGGTAGAGTAGAATGACTGTGTACTGTAATGCAAGATGGAAGAAATCAATTTTCTGAGTGACTGTCTAGAACTTTCAAGGCAGATTTCCCAGGGAGTTTTGGTTAGGGTAAAATTTAAGATCAGCTTTGTCAGACGTGTTTCCTGTTACATGAGGAATAATGCAGAGATGTCCTCTGTCTTTACTCTTTGTGTTGCATTTTTAACCACCATGTAGTCTGTCTACTGTATTATTCACAAGGATTCTGGTGGCCAGTTGTGAACAAAGAAATAGGAAAAAATAGAGAAGTGGATGAGGGAATTTATCTGGTAAGGTAGGAAGCCGACTAGCATGGAGCAGAGTGAAACTCCCTATGGACTGAAGAAGACTAGAAGTCCCATATATTAGATGTTATGCCCAAGCAACATAATTAATATATGTCAGATGTCAAGCAATGCAATTAACGGACTGTGGATTGACCTCTGACATAATATATCTGCCATGGTGGCAGTAAATGATCGCAGAGTAGGATAGTGAAGTGAGAAGTAGAGATAATTTGGAGCTTATGTGGGGAGAGACAAAGAATAAATTTAATTCCTCTATAAGGAGTGACTTGGGGGAGTCTACTTCACTTTGTTGAATAAACTATTTGTTGAATGTTATTTGTCGAAGCCTTAATCCATCCATCTAAGTGAATTTTTTCCCATCATCAGGAATTTGCCCTTTTCCTCACTGTAGTGCAATCTTGAAGTTGGTACATTTAGTTGTTTGGTTTTAATTTTTTTGAATTTTGACACTCATTTGGTTGGCCAAGCATTTTTTTTCCTCTGGAAAAATGTTTGCTTAAATTAACATTTGAAGGATTAAGGCTTCAAGTAAGGTTCAACAAAAAGTGATTTGACAAATAGGTTTTTCGACAACGTGAAGTAGACCCACTTGGAGACAGATCTCTAGAGTGTTTGCTCATAAAACTTTAAAAGTTTGGAAAAATTATGTACTTCGAGTAGATGTGACGAAAATGGACAAGGTGCAACAATTTGGATGATGGTATTGGACAAAAGATAAGGGGATTAAATACAGGCATCTGTTTTGCGAGTGAGGATAAATTACATGGGAGTGGGTAAGGGATAAATGTAGAATTCCTTCCAGGAAAAAATATTGCATGAAGGGTTTAAAAGTTTAAAAGATGAGTAAAGAGAAGTAAATTGATAAGAGGAGGATTGGCCGCCTTTCGTTAACTGGCTCTTATTGGTTTGATACAAGGTGTGTTAGGTACTAGAAAATTAATACTGGGTGGCAATAGCAAAAATATCGTATTTAAAAGAAGAAATATGTGAGAAACAAAAATAAATCAACTAGACTGGGTTGTTAAAGACAGATAGTCAGTGGAAAGGGTGATATGGTCCCACAAAGTGGCAACAAAATTGAAAAAAATAAGGAATCTTCTAGTGGAAGTGTCAATGCAAATATTTTTATACTCTGACAGATCGTCATTTTTTTTTTTCTTCTGAGGCTGATCCAGAATGCAAGAGATGTAGGCATGGAGTAAGTGGAATGTGGTTGCATATGTTTTAGGAATGTGGGGAACTTTGGGACTTCATGTTAGACATGGATTTGCTTCTAAAGGAAGTTTCTGGAAAAGACTTGGTGATGTGCAAGCAGCTATTCTGTATGGGAGTGACCGTCTCTGTGCCTCCATCATCAGAGACCGTGCGTCTCCATATGGGTTTTAATTTTGGTAAAGAAAATGATAATGACAGAGAAGTAGAAGAATAACATTAGCCCTATAGTGTGAGAGGTTGTTTCTCATTTGAGAAATTAAAGGTGAAAGTGTCAGTAAAAAATACATATATAAATTAAAAATGGGTTCAGTGGAATGCACATTTTGTTAACTTGTTGACAAATGGTTAATAAAATAACTTTCTTTTAAAAGAAAAAAAAAATGTAGTCTTAAAAAGGTTGTTGACATGGAAGCTTTATGGATACGTCTAACTGAAGAACAGTCTGAGGGTTGTGAAAGAGAAGTGACTGGGACCTTGGTTGTTTACTTACCAATGTGTTAAACAGATCACTGTGTGGTACATTTGGGGGAAGAAAAAGGACCTCCTAAAACACCACCACTTTGCTAGGTTTAGGAAGGTAGAAGCATTCGTCATTAAGCAGGGCACTGGTTTCAGTTGCCTTATTTGACAAGATATTGGACAACAGTGGAGTGTGCAAAGATGCAGAAACCCCTGACTGGGTGTGGTCAGGAGGAGAGAGGAAGGACAAGCACAGAATACTTTGTTGCAGAAAATTCAAGAGAGGAAGTTGGGTTTTGATAAAATTGACAAGAAAAATGGTCTGATTAGCAGATGGTGGGAACTAATTTCTGGTCTCATACAATGAGAAATTTCCTAACAGTGCAGTGAATATACCAAATGCTGTCCCTTCATGAGTACTGAAGTGGAATTTTGAGACTAATGAAATGATGGGGTAGGTATTGGGAATGAGTGGACAGGTGGAGAAAGAGAGAGAACACTTTGTCTAGTTGATGAAGTGTGCTCATGCGTATGAAGTATTTATTCTGTAAAATGTAAAGTAAAACATATATTCCTAGTAATGCTCTGCATGTGTACTTATGGGAGAACAGCTGCATGGCCTACAACAGCACCTACAGCTACTTACAGTGCGGGGTATGTTTCCCCATCGCTACTTACAGTAACTGGGTATGTTTCCCCATCGCTACTTACAGTAACAGGGTATGTTTCCCCATCGCTACTTACAGTAACGGGGTATGTTTCCCCATCGCTTCTTACAGTAACGGGGTATGTTTCCCCATCGCTACTTACAGTAACGGGGTATGTTTCCCCATCGCTACTTACAGTAACGGGGTATGTTTCCCCATCGCTACTTACAGTGCGGAGTATGTTTCCCCATCGCTACTTACAGTAACGGGGTATGTTTCCCCATCGCTACTTACAGTAACGGGGTATGTTTCCCCATCGCTACTTACAGTAACGGGGTATGTTTCCCCATCGCTACTTACAGTGCGGAGTATGTTTCCCCATCGCTACTTACAGTGCGGAGTATGATTCCCCATCGCTACTTACAGTAACGGGGTATGTTTCCCCATCGCTACTTACAGTAACGGGGTATGTTTCCCCATCGCTACTTACAGTAACGGGGTATGTTTCCCCACCGCTACTTACAGTGCGGGGTATGTTTCCCCATCGCTACTTACAGTAACGGAGTATGTTTCCCCATCGCTACTTACAGTAATGGAGTATGTTTCCCCATCGCTACTTACAGTAATGGAGTATGTTTCCCCATCGCTACTTACAGTAATGGAGTATGTTTACCCATCGCTACTTACAGTGCGGGGTATATTTCCCCATCGCTACTTACAGTAACGGGGTATGTTTCCCCATCGCTACTTACAGTAACGGGGTATGTTTCGCCATCGCTACTTACAGTGCGGGGTATGTTTCGCCATCGCTACTTACAGTGCGGGGTATGTTTCCCCATCGCTACTTACAGTAACGGGGTATGTTTCCCCATCGCTACTTACAGTAACGGGGTATGTTTCCCCATCGCTACTTACAGTAACGGGGTATGTTTCCCCATCGCCACTTACAGTAACGGGGTATGTTTCCCCATCGCTACTTACAGTGCGGGGTATGTTTCCCCATCGCTACTTACAGTGCAGGGTATGTTTCCCCATCGCTACTTACAGTAACGGGGTATGTTTCCCCATCGCTACTTACAGTAACGGGGTATGTTTCCCCATCGCTACTTACAGTAACGGGGTATGTTTCCCCATCGCTACTTACAGTAACGGGGTATGTTTCCCCATCGCTACTTACAGTGCAGGGGTATGTTTCCCCATCGCTACTTACAGTGCAGGGGTATGTTTCCCCATCGCTACTTACAGTGCAGGGGTATGTTTCCCCATCGCTACTTACAGTGCAGGGGTATGTTTCCCCATCGCTACTTACAGTGCAGGGGTATGTTTCCCCATCGCTACTTACAGTGCAGGGGTATGTTTCCCCATCGCTACTTACAGTGCAGGGGTATGTTTCCCCATCGCTACTTACAGTGCAGGGGTACGTTTCCCCATCGCTACTTACAGTGCAGGGGTACGTTTCCCCATCGCTACTTACAGTGCAGGGGTACGTTTCCCCATCGCTACTTACAGTGCGGGGTATGTTTCCCCATCGCTACTTACAGTGCGGGGTATGTTTCCCCATCGCTACTTACAGTGCGGGGTATGTTTCCCCATCGCTACTTACAGTAACGGGGTATGTTTCTCCATCGCTACTTACAGTAACGGGGTATGTATCTCCATCGCTACTTACAGTAACGGGGTATGTTTCTCCATCGCTACTTACAGTAACGGGGTATGTTTCTCCATCGCTACTTACAGTAACGGGGTATATTTCCCCATCGCTACTTACAGTAACGGGGTATGTTTCCCCATCGCTACTTACAGTAACGGGGTATGTTTCCCCCATCGCTACTTACAGTAACGGGGTATGTTTCCCCCATCGCTACGTACAGTAACGGGGTATGTTTCCCCCATCGCTACTTACAGTAACGGGGTACATTTCCCCATCGCTACTTACAGTAACTGGGTACCGTTTCCCCATCGCTACTTACAGTAACGGGGCACCGTTTCCCCATCGCTACTTACAGTGCGGGGTATGTTTCCCCACCGGTCAGTATTTTCTTGCAGTTGTAAGAAGTACCAGTGTTTGATGCTGAAAGAAAATCTAGACCCAAATCCACAGAATTCTAGTATGCCCCGTGAGCAACTCACTTGTGTATTGTGAAGCACTGATGCAATTTTGTACCCCTAGCCCTACACAGAGTAGCCACGTTTTCTTATTCTTAACTTTATCCATCTATCCCCCTCCCCACTAGTTACTACAGTATGTACCTGCCATAATGGATGGACAGTTTACCACCATTTCTTCAGCCAACCTGATTGACATGGGCATCCTGAGGCAATGTAGCAATTGCCTTATGTATACTGACAACCAATTATTCCTAAAACAAACAAATACAACATGTGTGAGATGTATCTATACAATTAATTTGGAATCCATTCTGTCACATAACAACCAGGTATCAAACATGCTGTTAGCACACACACTTCACCTCTTGTACATAAGCTCACAACACATAAACCCACATATGCGGAGGTACTCTGTGGATGCTTACCTCAAGATCAGAGACCTCCAAGCACAAACCCACTGCACACATTGTAGACCTAACAGAATCCATTACACATAATACACACACCAGTGTCTCAGCCAACAAGCCCCTAAGGCAAAACACCTAAAAAACAAATGTCTTGGTCATAGGCAACTCCACTGTGAGACACACAGATGTCCCTCTCACTAGGCTGGACAAGGAGAAGGTCATGGTCAGCTGTCTGTTAGGTGCCAGGATCCGCCACATCACACATGCACTCAAGTCTCTCAACAACAAGTACTGTTATGACTCTGTCCTAGTTTGTTGGAGTGAATGACTTGAGACGTACCTCCCTGGACTATTTGGAGAGAGAGATCAGTGAGCTCTCACATTGTGTCCCAGGCAGGTATGTCCCTAGCCCTAAGCAGCATCCTACCTTCACCCAGGATGATGCCTCAATATAAACGAAAAATGATTGACTTCAGCAACTGGCTTAGCTTCTGGTGTCAGTCTAGGGGAATCCAGTATCTGTCAGCCTGGGAACATATGGTCGAGAGACCATGCTGCTTTGCCAGAGATGGTCTTCACCTGTCTCCTCTTGGCTTTCGGTTACTGGCAAAGGTACTTTCCTTCCCATAGTGCTTTTTTTAAGCAATGTCATAACAAAATTCCTGATGTAAAAAAATCTACTAGAGACAAACTCAAGAGTTGTGCTGCTTTGATGCTAGGAGTCTAAATCAGAAATTGCACTCACTGGAAGCACTCCTTACCTTGGAAGGTGCCGATGTCTGTGCAGTCAGAGACATAGTTCAAGGCTGCAGAGAGCATTCCGGCCATGCAAGGCTACAATGCCTTCCACATGTTCAGACCTCAAAACGAGCATGAAAGACCCAAAGGCAGAGGTGTATCCAAGTTAAAGACAAACCTCAAAACTAGTCAAGTGATACCCTAGAGCTACTCCAAGTCCAACCAGCTGTAGGTAAAACCCCCTTCCATATCATTGTTAGCTATGGGTCCCCCACCATGAACCAGGGGAACCAGTCTGCCTAGCTGGACTTACTTGAGTCACTCACTGTACAGCCAAACAGCTTGGTCTTGGGTGATTTCAACTATCCTTCCATTGATTGGGAGGTATATATAAACACAAACAAGCCTGCCCTAAGGTTCCTGGACTTAAATACAAATGCTCTGGAACAGATAGTCTGCACCCCCACAAATGGCTTGAATGTCCTAGAGTTAGTACTCTCCAACATGCTGGGTTTTTGCACTACCTCCTGTGTGTTGCTCTCCCCTGTAAGGTCTGATCATAAATTAGTCTCGTTCAAAGTAATGATCATACCTGACCCCTCTCAAAAGCAAAAAAGTATGAACGATTTCTCCTAAGTGATGGCATAAATAATTTCAAACTGCCTGCTACCATTGTCAACAATGATTCCTATACAGAGGTGTACGCAAATGCCCTGTATAAACAGCTATACAAATGTGCAGACTTTGCTGTACCTGAACGGGTCAAAACAAGGTCTTCACAAAAAAAACAAGCCATGCTGGTGGACATCAAGCAATAATAGGTTATACAAAAAGAGGAAGAAACTGATGTCTAAGAACAACAGGGAACTGACTCTGTAGAGGAAGAACACCCTCCACAGCTTGAACAAGCAAATTGGATATCTTGTAAAGTCCTTTAAAGCCAATTATGAAGCTAAACTAGCATCCCTATCTAAGGATAATTACAAGGCATTCTTTAGCTACGACAGAAATCTAAAATAGAAAGCCAACTTTATACAGAACTAGTAGTGGATGGTACAACTTGTACTGACCTTGAGGACATTGCCAACCTGCTAGTAAACAGATTTGGCATAAACGTCACCCTCCTGTCCCCACCAGACATACCACAGATCATACCTGTCACCAGTCCTCTACCTAGTATCTCCAAAGAGCAGGTAATAACTGTACTCTCCATGGCCAAAAACACAGGGTCTGTAGGACATAACATCCCAGGCTGGCTACTAAATGGCCTAAAACAGGACCTAGCAGAACCACTTGGTACTCTCTTCAACCATAGTCTAAGTACTGGATTTGTCCCAGCAGAGTGTTAAACAGCAACAGTAGTTCCATTGCACAAAGGGGGTCTGTCAACCAAGCCTAACCAGCCTCATCTACAAGGCCATGGAGAGAATCATTATGGACTTCATCAACAAAGACATAGGTGACCTTCAAACACTTGATCCAATGTCATTTGGCTTCGTCAAGGGTAGATCATGCTTATTAAACCTGGTGGACTTCCTCAAGAATGTCACCAAAGCCCTGGATGAAGGCAAAACAGTACATACAGCCTGTCTTGACTTAGCCAAGGTTTTTGACACAGTTCCCCCCCTCAGGCATCATTGAGTAACTCACCCAGCAGGGAATTAACCCATATGTCACTAAATGGGTAGCCAACTGGCTCATTGACAGAACGCATGCTGTCAAAGCTGGTGATTCCACCTCTATCAGCAGACCAGTTGCCAGTGGTGTACCACAAGGATCTGTGTTGGGCCCCCTATTGTTTGGAATATATTTCTCAGAAGATAAGGTGAAAATAGATGGCCTGTGGCATGCCAAGTTCGCTGATGACTGCAAACTGTGTGCAATCATGGAGTCTCCCGGTGATGTTGATATGCTACAAAAAGGGCTTGCACTGACGAATGATTGCTGCCAAAGCCATGGGCTTAAACTAAATGCAAAAAAAAGGTCCTCATCGCTTTCGTCAAAGGGGAAGTCCCTGCAAATTACAGTATTAACAGTATCCCCCTTAGCTCAAACCTTGGTGGTGAGTGATTTGGGAACACAGGTTGATAGCAACATTAACTTTGATCACCATGTGTCCACAATGATAAGGAAGGCCTTCTGTGTGCACATCTCATAAGTAAGGGCATTGCATCCAGCGCTAGGGATGTTATAACCCCCCCCCCCCCGTACTCATCCCTCATCAGACCAGTAATCGAGTACAATGCTCCCTTCTGTAGGTACCTCACCAAAGACCTGCAGCTGCCGGAGAGACCTCCGAGGTTTCTCACGAAGAAATTTCAGGGCCTTCAACACATGACCTATAAGGACAGACTGGAAGACCCTGTCACTTGTAGGCTGCTGGAAGGTGACTGGTGCCTGGCCTACCGAGCAGTCTCAGACCCTGCCTTAAATGAAATGCTGCACATCTGTAAGTCAAATGGGACAAGATTCACTCACTCTTAATCTAGCCTGCGACATTAACGGGACATGCTGGAGAGACAGATATGCCTCCCAGAGGTTGGCACTTCTCTGGAACAAACTCCCTATTCACGTAAAACAGAGCTCCTCAATGACCCTGTTTTAGCACAGCTTAGATAATTGGATGGGAGACTGTAAATTTACCCCAAGGGTGTCCCCTGTTTCCCTCTTGGATAAGGGCAGTTGGTGCTGATCATAGACTCGTGCTGCAAATATAGACCATACAACGTGGTCAATAAGGGAACAACAGTATAGCATGGCTAAGTTTATAAATGCCCTAAGGCCAATAGCCTAGTAACTTCCCATGAACCTAAGAAGGACAGGTGTGTCCTTTTGAGGAGCTTGTAATGTTGGGATCCAAGAAGCAGGTTGGCACTGTTGTTGGACAGGTAGTTGATTAGCTTTCTTAAGCATGATCCAGTGATGCTCATTTCCACGGTAGAGGGTAACAAAACAGCAGATATCTGCTCCACCATCCAAACTATAAGCACGTCTTTCTTGGATGCTGCTGCATCCAGTGGACATCCATATTCAAGCTGTGCTAGTAGAATGCCTTTGCCCATGCCATTCCTGGTTGGTCTGGAAAGAAGCAGTAACATTGTATAGGATCAAAATGGGAAGGAATAATTTGGGAATGTGTGACAGGATTAAGGTAAGAGTGAGGTTTAAAATTAGAAAAAGAGTTGTGTAGGTTGGTCACTACTTGAGTTCGTGATTTCTGCATGAGAGGAGACAGGTCAGGTGAGTTCCTTGTAGCAATACAATTGATGCCATTAGGAAAAAACGGCCAGTGGAAAATTGTTTCTATGCTACTAGAAGTTTCTGGATACAGTTTGAAGCAGTCTGCCGTGCCATTAGAGTACATTAGTTCAGTTTGGAAAATTGGGTAGTTTAAAGGTATTCCAAGAAAGCAGAGATTGAGAGAATTTAATAAACTGAATAGGCACATTAAGCTTAAAAAAAGGGTTAAGGTTGACTGTTTGGAAGAGATTGGGAGGGGTGCTCCCCTCAGCTTGTGTTTAGTTCAGTCCATTTATTTTTTCTAATGGAGAAAGTGGTATTTTCAGCCAGTTGTGTAATATAAGTTGAAGTGCGACAGCTGTTGCTTATTCAAATATTCTGTTAGGAGGCCACAGCCTGTAATCCTAAAACCTCTTTGGAGTCCATCTGATCTTTACCTCCACGTGTCTTGGTACTGGTTGCCTCTGCTGAAGATGTCAGCACTGGTTCAGCATCTGCTTGATGACCTGATCCATGAGAATCAAAATAGAAGCTCCTCTCTGGACCTCAGCTCTTGTGAGGTGACTCCTTTGTTACAGTAGTAAATAATGCCTCCCCTGTTCTACCCGATAGTGGATCTCAGTAGTGAAATTTGAAAAGTGTGGGAGCTGTTCAGCCTCCGATTTCTCAAGGTCTTGTTGTACCCCAGGGAGTTTGTTTTCCCTTCTTCAAGCAGTACATCACTCGACCAGAATGGAAGATTCCCTCCAGGCATGTAGAGATGCACTGCTACCAGGCTGATGTCATTACCTAGTCTATGGTTACATTGCTATGCACAGGAAGTACTTTCCATTAGGTAGCTAAGCCCCTCCGCAACACGTCTTGCAGTTTTGGTGTCATAGGCATGTTTTACAATCATCACATACCCTCTGGAGCATCTGTTTTATTTCATACCACTTAGTTGCAGGGTGCTTTTCCCCCTCAGTTCTGCTACACAGCTTTCCTATGGGTAGGATCACCTGTCTGGGAATTCTAGAAACATTTTCTGATTCCCCATTTTTGAATCTCATTTTGTTCACTGAAGCCTTAGAATGGGATGCGTTTCCATCTGAAATGAACAGAACTAATCTGCCCTCTTTGTTTTCTTCCTCTGTATATTTATTTGAAGACCCTGTTTTTGAGGGCAGGGACTTAGAACACAATCATTGGATATATTGGGCTGATTTATTTATCCTTGGCTTTTTCCCAGCATGTGCTTGAATGCTTAACAGGGTCAAGAAAATGTGGATCCCCAAAACAGCCTTCCACTGATGTTCTTCGTGTTTCACTGTTGCAGTCATTACCTGTAGGTTATCCCTGCTGTGGTAGCCCTCGGCCAGCCTGAATACCAGAGTCAATGTTTTTCTGCGTCGGCTGCTGTCAACTGTAGTCTGACATCAGGTTGTCAGTTCTATAAAGCAAGGCAGCTGATGCCATTATACTAGTCTTTCTTGCCCTGGAGCCCGTAGCAGAAGCAATTCGCAAGTGTGTATGTCGGTCACTACCAGAGTTTGAATTACAGCTGAAAATGTCTAAAGCTAATTACCCTATTGGGGATCCTTTTTTTCTTGCACTAACCGATGTCTGAAAAAGTTAACAATTGTCTCGCCTGTGGAAAGCAGATCCCACACCGAGACTTCCATACATACTGCGCCACTTGTTTAGGCCCAGATCACGACATCCCCTGTTGCCAGTTCTGTGTCCTCGTTAAAGCAAGAACCATTCTCCATAGAGCTCTTATTGTAGACAGGTATTTTCGTCTTCCGTCTTCACATTCCAAAATGGCATCAGTCAGCCAAAAATCCGTGGACATTCCGAAAAAATGCAGAGATAAAGATAGAGACAGACCGCACAATGCTAAGCCTTCCGATGACTCTACCGCTAAGCAGGTTGTCAGTTCTCCGGAATTCAGTGAGGTGCTTTCGCAGTCCCTGATGCCCAGTTCGATATCTACGCAGGCCTCTACCGAGACCCTTTTGGAGTTCGGTATGCCGCAGAAATCTTCATCGTCTTCTGAGCCTTTGGCTGTCTCTGCCTCTATTGGGTCTGGAGCCACAACGCAGGTACCAGCTTCCGAGGAGGCCTCTCGCACTACTGAATCTAGAGAAATCCGAGCCAAGCCACTCCTAGAAAAGCTACCTCTAGCCACCATCTTGCTCCTACTCTACCACCCCAAGCACAAATACTTAAAATGGCGGAGGATCTCATCTCCCTTATCTGGGTAGTCAGGCCACAACTTCTAAAAGGAAAAGACACCCTTCTTCTGAAATTGACAGAACAGGATTCTGAGGAATCTGATTATTCAGACTTTGAAGAGGAACAGCAATCTCTGACTGCTTATGAGGATTTAGATGCAGAGGAATCCATTCCTTCTGCCTCCCCACCAGAAGACCTTTCCTTTGGGGAAACCCTTCACACCCTGAGGGAACATTTCCACTGGGAATCCCAGGACCTCCCTCAGTGTAAGAAAAGACTAAGAGTTTCTAGACCTGCCTCAGCACAGACCCCTGGCCAACCCCCCCATCTTAGAAATGGTGGATGATGTTTTCCATGAATCCAGCTGAGCCCCTGATGCCCTCCCACCTGCTTCCAGAAAACCTAACTGGTACTACAGAGTACCGGCCTCTCACAAATACCTGTACAAGAATCCTGCTGCAGACCCAGAGGTCATTACACAGAGACCTAAAGGAGCTAAGGCTAGTTCTGCCACGAATCCTATTCCTTCTGACAAGGATTCCAGTGCACTGGACAGATGGGGGTAAAAAAGTATACACCTCTGCAACCTTAGGTTCCATATGTTAAAATATCAACAACACACTTTGAAACAATTAAAACAAAAGATTTCAACCTTTCCTGACAGTGCCAATTCGAAAGAGTTAGCAGATTTACTGCACTCTACTTGTCATGTGGCCAAACACTCATTACACTGTGGATATGATGCCCTAGAAGCCTCAAGCAGTGCAGCAGTGTCACGGTCTGTCATTAGGAGACATGCATGGTTGAAGGAACAACCTCTCACTGATCATGTCAAGTCTAAATTAATTGTTGCACCCCTGGATAAGGACTGCTTGTTTGGAGTAAAAGCAGAATAGGTGCTTAAAAAGATGGAAGACAAATCAAAATCTATGCAAACAGTAGAAGATTTCTTTCAGGTTCAACCTCCCAGGTTCAGCAGGAATTTTCCCTCTAAGCACTGGTCCTTCCCTGTACCTAGCAGACAGGGCCAAGGTAAACCCCGCAGGGACAGACCGCTCAGGCCCCTATCCCAGGGGCAGCAGAGAACCAAACAGTGGACCACTTCCACCCCAAAGGCAGGGAGTTCTAAGCCACCCTTCTATGGCAGCAACTCTCAGGGACTCCCTCTCCCCTCCTATCACTCACCTAAAGCTAGGAGGAAGGCTCTCCCTCTGCAAAGAAAATTGGCTTTCTGTAACAAAGGACCAATGGGTCTTAAAGATCATTTTTCAGGGATACAAATTCTCTTTCAACGAACTCCCAATTCGAAGAGGGTACCCAGACTTACCTCCAAATCAGTGGGCAGAGGCATTGAAACGGGTCCAAACTCTCAAATCCCAGGGGGCAGTAGAACCTGTCACCTCAGATCAAACAGGCAAAGGCTTTTATTCCAGACTATTCCTTATTCCCAGAAAAGAGGGCACTTGGTGCCCCATCCTGGATCTATCCATTCCGAACACTTCCCTGGTGGTCCCCAAATTCAAAATGCTAACTTTGCAGCAGCTGCTGCCTATGCTGACAAAAAATGCCTGACTAGTGACACTAGACCTAAAAGATGCCTACCTCCACATCCCCGTAAGGGAATCTTGCAGGAAATCCATGCGCTTCAGAGCAGGCTCACAACACTTTCAGTTATCTGCGCTACACTTTGCCTTATCTACTGCACCCAGAGTATTCACCAAATGCTTGGCCCCAGCGATAGCATTTTGCAGACAGAGAAATATACAGATATACCCTTATCTGGATGACTGTCTCATTCAGGCAGAGTGCAAAGAAAAGCTGCTCCAGGACCTTCTCTTTGTCAAAACCCTCCTAACTTCCCTAGGGTTCACCTTCAATGAGAAGAAATCAAAGCAAACACCCTCCAGGAAGATCATTTTCTTGGGAGCAGTGCTGGACACAGCTTCCCAAATGGCCTTCCTATCCCCAGAAAAGCAGAGCTTCCTGCCTCTCTACGTTACCTAGCTGGCTTCCAGAAGTCACCTCACTCAGAAGTTCCTGCAAGCCTTGGAGTACATGGCATCTTGCATCCTTCTAATTCCTCTGGCCAGGCTTCACATGAGGAAACTTCAATGGTATCTAAAGAACCTTTGGTGTCAGCACACTCAGCCTCTAGAGACCTCTCTCCCTCTGATCCCCTGTATAAGGGCCAAGTTTCTCTGGTGGGCAGGGACCTGTGCCAGGAACAAGGGTCTTCCCTTCACCACCGATGCCTCAGACATTGCTTGGGGTGCTCACCTAGCAGGCAGGTGCATCCAAGGTCTTTGGGATGCCCAGCACCTTCCCTTGCACGTCCGTCAGAAATGATGGTGGTACAAAAGTCTCTGACATCCTTCAAACCCCATCTCATGCCAGTGGTTCTCCTTATCAAAATAGACAACACCACGGCAATGTGGTATATCAACAAACAGGGAGGGACCCAATCTTACCTTCTGTGCAGGCTAGCCATGAACCTCTGTCTTGACAGCCTGCTCCATGGGATTACACCTAATTTCCCAATACCTACCACGGATCAACAACACCCTGGCAAGACCACCTAAGCAGAAACTTACTGGACTCCCACGAATGGCAGCTCCACAGAAAAATCTTTTTACAAGTCATTCAGGAGAGGGGAACTCCGGAGGTGGATCTCTCTGCATCGCACCTCAACCACCAGCTGAAAAAACTCTGTACCAGGGAGCATCACCACCTAGCGTGGAAGGTAGATGCCTTGACCTTCCCTTGGAACTCTCTTTTTGTGTACGCATTCCCTCCTCTGCCTCTTATTCCCAAGGTACTGATCAAGATAAGGGAGGAGAGACCAAAGGCCATCCTCATTGATCCAGATTGGCCCAGACAGCATTGGTACCCTTTACTGCACAGCCTGACATTACAGACTCCCAGGCAGCTTCCCTCTGATCTCAGACCTCTTGACCCAGGTGGGGGGAGGGTGCTGCACCCAGACTTGCAGACTCTTAAATTGTCAGCATAGCTAATACTTTAAAAGCAAACAATGGGCCCTTGTTAAGCAAACAGGTCCTAGACATTATCACAGAGGCCAGAAGGCCCGGCACCAGAAAATCTTACACGGGGAAGTGGAAAAGATTCTGCCCCTGGAGCCAGTCCACAGGGGGCAGTACCTCACAACTTTCCATCCCTCTTATACTGCACTACCTAGCCGAGTTACTCAATAGTGGCCTCTCCTTCTCTTCTATTAAAATCCATGCCTCAGCCATTTCAGCTCATTTCAATACGGACCAGCCCTTCTCACATCCTTTGATTAAACAATTCCTCAGAGGGGCTTCTGATATCAGACCTCCCAGAAGGCCATCAACGCTAGCCTGGGACCTGAATTATGTGTTAGAAAAACTAACCTTACCACCATTCGAACCTGCTACTTCAACAGAATTGAGATACCTCTCCTGGAAGACTGCTTTCCTACTATCTCTCACCTCAGCCAGAAGGGTTCAGAACTTCAGGCACTCATGGCTGTTGAGTCCTTCATCCTTTTTCATGCAGACAGGGTCTTCCTGAGGACTAACCCCTCCTTTATGCTCATGGTGGTATCTGATGCGACTCTCAACCAGGCCATACATCTATCCACCTTCTTTCCTAATCCTCAAAACAAGGGAGAAAGAATTCTGCCCTCACTAGACGTTCCCAGACAGCTTAGATGCTACCTGGACTGTACTAAATCCTTCAGAAAAACAGACCAGCTTCTTGTCAGCTTTCCTCCAGGGGCAGAGGGGAAGCCCATTTCCAAGCAAACCATTTCCAAATGGATAACACACTGTATCCATTTTTGCTACAGACTACATGGGGAAACCTCCCCCTAAGTCTGTTCGTACCCATTCCACTAGGGCAGCTTCCACTTCCACAGCATTCCTCAGAGGAGTTCCCACCAGGGACATCTTGGAAGCTGCCACCTGGACCTCTGTCCATACCTTTACAAAGCATTACCACCTACCTCTTTTCTCTAAGGCTAGGGCAGGGTTTGCCTCTGTAGTTCTGCAGGGCTTGCTGATCCATGCCTAGGTCTCTAACTGATCCTTCCACCCCTCTCCTCAGTGTTGGGAATCCTCCCACAGGTGATGACTGCAACAGTGAAACATGAAGAACATAGTACAGTTATGTACATTCTACATAAACGTAGATGTTCGAGTGTAATCACTGTTGCAGTCCTGGTTTCCCTCCCTCCTTCCCCCTTATATCCTCTTTCCTTAGGGGGACATAAGCTTCTCACAGTGGCTTGTAGCCTCCAGGACCACTGTACCATATTTCCTTGGGCTTCTTACGAGTTAAGGCAAGAAAAACTTATGTAATGGCATCGGTTGCCTTGCTTTATAGCACTGATGACCTGACGTCAGACTACAGGTGACAGCAGCCGATGTAGAAAAACATTGACTCTGGTATTTGGGCCAGCCGAGGGCTACCACAGCAGGGGATAACCCACAAGTGATGACTGCAACAGTGAATGCACTCAAATGTCTACATTTATGGTAAGTGTACACAACTGTACTTTACCACCTCTGAGAAATGCCATTTATGAAACCTAATTACAGCTGTTGTGTCCATAAAATTGCATCACACTTGTATGTTTCTGTCATTTGTTTTGCTATGAATTTTTTATGCAGTGCATTACTATTTGGTGTACGTTCAAGTTCTAGAATTATCTTACTGAAGGACTGGATTTCCTGGTGACTTGCACTTCAGACATATGCACTGCCAAGTGTTTTGATTCCTCTACAAGTCTGTATGCATACAAGACCTTCAGAGTGGTTTTAAAATCCTTGCTTCTTTTTACGTTTTCTTTTGAAGACTGATTCCTACTTAGTGGAATCTGCCATACTGGAGAAATCCAGTCCATTTTTGCCTGAAAGTTTAAAATGGGTCAGAGAGAGAGCTGTAGTTGAAATCCTTGGAAATAAGAGCTCTTATTTCTAGAAGATTCAGAAGTGGACTTAGGCAGTGGGGATAGCCATCTTTAATTGGCAGCTAGTATAAACTTTCATTTAGACAGCTCATTGGATATCTCTTTTTTAAGTAGCTCGCATTCTAGTCAAAATAATAGATTCATAGATGAATACTATGCTAACTGCCTTAAAGAGCCATTTTAATCCTAGCCAATAACCCAAGGCCAGAATCAAACCCTGGTTCTTGCGTCTTTGAGGTGAAGACCTTATAGAGTACAGACCTTAAAAAGAAGTAATTTTAATATCAAAAAGTAATACATAATGGAATTACCAAGTCAGAAGGAGGTGAAACTGTGCCTGAATAGTAACTAATAAACTGTAAAAAAGACACGAGAGACAGAAGAGATCAAAGGAAAAAGTCTCACGCCAGTTGTTACCTTAGATGTACAAGATCTATTTAACGTCATACCCCACAAAACAGGACTAGAGTGGTTTGGTGATGGACTGGATCAGGATACTTTCCTGGTTTGTATGGACCTTATGGATCTAGAATTGACCCATAACTTCCTCTTTTTCAAGGGGGAGTTTTTCAAACAGACCAAAGGAGTAATCATGGGGGCATGTTGTGCCCCCACTTACGTCAACATAGTTTTGTCTTTGTGGGAGGAAAGATACCTTTTTAAATCAGAGCATATCAAGTACTGGAATTACTATAGGCTTTATTTGGATGGTATTTGTATTTTTTGGACAGGGACTGAGGCCAAACTGATGGAATTTATAGGGTATATTAACCAAACTACAGACTTTTTGAGATTTACTCATTGCATAACATAATGAAATGCATTATTGGATGTGACAATCCAGAAAGTAGAAGAAGAAAGAAAATTTAAGTCTGGTATCTATAGAAAGGACACCTTCTCTAATTCTTATCTCTACTTCACTAGTTTGCATCCCTTCAGGCAAAAAAGAAGCATCTTGAAGGGACAGTTCATACGAAGTTCCAGGATGATTTCTAGAGATTGTGACTATGAAAGAGAGAGTTTAAAACTGAAGGACATGTTTCTTGCAAGAAAATATCCTAAAGAATTGATTGAAGAAGTAATGGAAGAGGTCAAAAATGGTAGAACAAGAAGATTTGGGCAATTCTCGGGGTTACCCCTTAGGATATTAACATGAGCAATAATAATAAGGGAGAACAGAATACAAACATGGGAGGTAATTTTGTCACAAGTTTCAGCCGTGATACTCCTGATATTAGGAAAATAATAACAAAACATTGGGACAAGTTTAGGTGTTACTCAGATTTGGATGGAGTTTTCAAAGAACCCCTAAGACTCCCTTACAGGAAGGGTAGGAATAGAAAATATTAGAAAATCAAAGAGCACCAACGAGTACTAGGAGATAAGGTACTTTTAAATGTGGGACCTGCTCCCAGTACCTGTATATTATGAATAGTGAAACAATACTTGTTGAGGTCAGGGACAGGACTATAGAAGCCAACACGCACTCTAATTGTGACAGTACAGAGGTTATGTACATTGCTAGTTGTAAGGGCTGTGGGGCATTCTGTGTAGGTAAACGTACTAGGAAATTAGAGGAGAACATACGAACATCTGAATGAGATTAAAAAGGATGTAAATAATGCCTTATACAAGCATAGTTTAACCTTCAGTACTGCCTCATATGCATTTTTTGTACTGGAAAAAGTGGAACAGGACCCAAAGGGTGGCCCTTGGGAGACAAAAATTTAATTTAGGGAGCTGTTTTGCCAATTGGTTCTGGAAGCCCAAAGATTCCCAGTACTTAATGAACATATCTGTTGTTCCAGTGCTTAAGATAAGAGCAGCTAAACTATAGGAGACAAGGAAAATAAGGGAAAATGGTCCATAAGAACCGTGTTGGTATAAACTTAAACACTCCTGAGTGCCTGTATTTTGTTTTTATGAGGATACCTTTTTTAACATATTTTTATGGTCTTATATTTGTTCATATTTGTGAGTTTTACATGAGAGTTTTGTATGTGCCTTGTGAGGCATGTTTTTACAAGAGGTAGGTGTGTGTATTACTGATTTAATTATTTCATTGAAGCACTAATTTTCAAACTAATAAAAATGGGAAGTTTGGGTGGGGAAAAGTGTATCCAGGATGGGTTTTGCAGTGTGTGTTTTTGTTATCTGATGAAGTCCTTTTGAGAGGACAAAAACGTGTGGAAATTGTTGAGAGTTTTGTGAATAATTGCTGCCTGATCCACACTGGACTGAGACTTTTTTCCTTCAACCTCTTCTGTGTCTTCTTTACAGTTTATTACATAATGGAATTAGCTTCTTTTGAGAATAAGATAGCTTAAGACAATAATGGCTAATTGGTTAAAAAAAAGGGAATGCTTAGTAAGGATTAAAAACTGCTTCTTTAAGAATAAAACCATTGTAGTAAGCAACCCCCAGGGATCTGTTTTGGACCCTTTATTATTTGGCCTGTTTGAAGGTTTTACCAGCTTGGGAGAAGATACAGCCTAGTAAATTTGCAACAACATGTAAATTGTGGGGGCATGATAACGAACTTCATTGAAAAAGGTATGCTTCTGGGTTGTTTGGACATCGTTTAATAGTGATCCAAATCAAGTGGTTTGAAGCTAAATGTTAAATGTATGGTAATAACACTGGATATAATTCTGCATTAGATACCATCATCTTACAACATTTACCTGTGTGAGTGATTCTGACCTAAGATTTGAATGTCTGACAGGGCTGTTAAGATGCTATGGGCTAATAAGAGATGTGCTGTGAAGCATTTTGAGTAGACGTGAAAAACTTCTTATCCTTTTGCACAAGGCTGCTTTTAGACCTAGAACATGGGGGGGAGGGTTGATTAATTCAGCCCAGCTGAACAAACTAGAATATGTGCAAATAATGTACTCTAGTAAGGCACTAGGAATTTCTCACCTTTCGTACAGGAGGTATTTCAAATGCCTAACACTGTATTCTGTTGGTATAGGGTATTGCGAGTTGACTTAATAATGTCTTCACAGTGACATTTTAGCCACTACTTTGGGTATTATTTTTGCCCAATACAAATCTGCTACAAGGAATAACTGTTGGTTTGTAAAACGTTTCTGCTTTTATGAATTCATTCTTTCCTTTTAGGCAAGAAGATAGACTTATTACCTTTATATATTAGAACTGCTAGAAGTCTACATTTTTTGAAGATGTCTATAGGCATATGCAGTTTTTTTACTCCGCTTTGTCTCCGCAGACTCAAGGCCCATAATGGGCCCAGAGTTTAGAAATCTCAGCACTGAGTGTTCTCAGTAAATGGGCTGCAGATAGTTTGATTACTTTTACTGTTGAACGAAGACAACTCTGTGATCTTTTTAGGTCTTGTGTTTGCTGTTACAAAGACTTTAAAACACAAAAGGAAAAGTCATTGAGTGGCTTTATCTCTGCTCTTTCTCCACCCAATATCAAATGTGAGAGAGAGAGAGAGCTAAGAGAATTCTTCAGAACCATCCCTTTTGGGAACAAATGCAGTATTATAGTAATCAGTATTAGTGCCCACCCTTCCCCTGAAATTGTGCTGCTGTTGATGATGGTTGGATGCCTGGGATTCTGTCCCCTCAATGGATTTGACTGTTATCCCTCAAGATATTTATGTAAGCCTGTTGCTTTCAGAGTTGTAGCTTTAAGCATCCAGTCAGAATTGAGGATTCCCCTCCAATGAATGCAGACTGGACTTCTTGTAGGGCCACCAGGTCCTAATGTGGTAACTGATTTTTGACAACCATCTCTCTGTGGTGGAGATTAACATAATCTGTGCATGTGGTCATAGTAATGCAAGTAGCTGGCAAAGCAGATAAAGTGTGCTCCTCAATGCACCCAGTTTGGCACAGACCTTCCCATATTTTCTCTTTGGTCTGAAACTCTCATTTGGCAGCAACTGCAGAGTCTGATGGCAACTTGCATTTTCACGCTTCCTTGGTGTGGCCTGAACATGCAGGGCTTGCAGTGGGCTGTACATTATAAGCAGCTGTAGACTGTCACCTGTTTTGATTATTACTGACTTCAGATGCCTGCCAGTATTTCTTAGCTTGAAAGACTGTTCCATCAAACATGGAACAGGGCTTCCTATACTGCAAGGCAAATCTGTCATTGGCTCTTTAATGGTTTGAGGACATAGGTAGGTCTACTTGGGGCTTTTACAATCCCTCCATTATTGTGGCTTTAGAAGTCTGTCTGCCCCTTTACTTGGTATAATTGACAAGTTATCCATTAGTGTGACATTCCGACAAACATTGTTACCTTTGTGCAGAAACAGTTCATGTGTAGGACTTGGTTTTGGTGTTGGAATGGGTCTCTCTTGCTCTGTAACGACGATCCATATTTCAGGAGAATAAACCTGCCTATAGTGCGCATTGAACAGGAGATGCACCACAATCCATGCAGAGTATTGGAACACCTGTCATGGGTTGAGGGTTACCACAGGTGCCTATCTTTATTGACAGGAGATGTGTCATCCTCCTAGTTTTTCTTTCCTTCATCAAAACCAAAAGGAGTGAGCAGAGAGCACATCAACCTTCTTTGTAGTAGTTTACTTGCCTGTACTGTTCAGCTGTCTCCTTCTCTCCGGGTGAAAGTGATGATTGTCCCTTGGCAGCCCAGGGACACCCAATTTCTGATTCCGGGGAATCGTACACCCTGCGGTCTGACTGAAACTACTGTTTTCCCCCTTCCATTTCTATGGGAAGGGGTGAAGGATAGCCTTGGTCTTGACTTGCTCTATAGACATGTTTTAGCCTCTTGGGCTCCCTAAAGAAGCATCAAGACATTTTGCTGATGGCTTT